>NC_133511.1:95615961-95916730 GCF_049354715.1 Callithrix jacchus
CTCTGAGAGGTGGGGAAGAAGATAGAAAAAATCCTAGCCAGAAAATCAGAGGTCAATCTTAAATATTTTTATGGGATCCTTTATCATTACCATATATTAACTGGTTTTATCCTTGTAGAAACAAGAATAAGATTTTTGACAACCTACATGCAAACATCCATGCCTCTAGAATTTCATCTGCATCATTTTAGTATTTCTCTTTTAAGGTCATATATAGGGAAACTGAATTTTCCAGATTTCTACCACCTGTCATTTTGGGTAGATAAGCCAGTTAGTTATATTCTAGAAGATTTAGTACCCAGTTGAAATGAACCCATGTAGTTGTTATGTTTATGTGTGAAGAAACACAGATTAGAACAAGCAAAGTTTTCTTTAGTGTCCTCTCTGTACAACAAATAACTTCTATTAGAAAAAAGGAACATGTGCCAAAAGCCATGAATATTATGAAAAAGAAAATGAAAAAGGATATGCTTATCCTGATAAATAGATATAGTAAGAAGCTACAGTAGTTAGTTTTAGGGACTAAAGAAGAAGCATATCATTCAACAGAATGGAAGAGAGAATTCAAAAATTGATGCAAATACGTTTGATAAATGAGTATTTGAAATAAGTAGTCAAAGGAATAGATTGTTCAATAAATGATGTTGAAGCAATTAGGTAACCAATTAGGAAGAAAATATATTAAGATCCCTACTTGGTTTGTAGCAATTAAATCATTTCCAGAGAGATCTAAGATTTAAACTCTCAAAATATGAAACCATCAGGGTTCTCAAAGAAAGAAACTGAATGCATTCAAGAATCTTAGAACAGGAAATGTAAGACACAATTCAGAAGTCACATGCTACATAAGAAACTGTTCATAGAAGGTCAGGTATGTTAGCTTAAGCCTGTAATTCCAGCACTTTGAGAAGCCAAAACAGGTGGATCGCTTGAGCCCAGGAGTTCGAGACCAGCCTGGCCAGCATAATGAAGCTTCGTCTCTACTAAAAATACAAAGATTTTTCTGGACGTGGTGGCACACACCTGTGATCCCACCTACTCGGGAGGCTGAGGCATGAGAATTGCTTGAACCCATCAGGCAGAGGTTGTAGTGAGCTGAGATTGCACCACTGCACTCCAGCCTGGGCACCAGAACAAGACTCTGTCTCAAAAAACAAAAATGAAAAAAAAATTGTTCATAAAAATTACAGTTAAGACTTGGAAACACATTTATAGTATACATTAGATAAAAATTCTCTTTAACACACTTTGAAGTTATAAGAATCAAAGGTAAGACAAGTAAACGAATAAAGAATCAACCAAAAAATATGAACAGATAATTTATAGTAAAATAAAAATGATGGCCAACAGACTGGGGGAAAATTTATAATTCATAATTAAAGAAATACAACTGAAAACAAGATGTTAGTTGCGCTCACAGGTTGGCAAGAGTTTGTAAAGTTTAACAATGACTAATGCTGACACTGTCGGTAGATATGTAAATTTATACAACATTTTAGAGGCAATCTGTGATATCTTCCAACATTTAAAGTGTGCTTACCCTTTCACCTAGCAATTAATTGCAAGGAATTTACCTACATCCACACTTGCAAAAATTCATCAAGATATATGTAGAAATGAAAACAACAAATGGTTTCAGTACTATAGTTCTTATGAAATAAAATATGACATCTCCAGACTACGAAATACCATGTAGTCCATGATGCAAGGGGAAAGATCTAGATTAGCTGATAATAGAAAGATGACCAAGCCATATTATGAGTTGCAACATCAAGCACAGAATATTGTGTAAATTATATTCCTTTTTGTGTGAATGAAGAAATGGAAATATTTTGTATACAGACAATGTACATTTAATTTCTTTTCTGGAAGAAAGCATGAGAAACTAATATGGTAGTTTCACATGTTCAAGAGACTATAAGTCATTTAGAACCTTTCTATACTGTTCGACTATGCTTCCTATAGGCATGTAATACTTTATTTTCTATGTCACAGGCATTATGGGCCATTTCCAGAATATACTTTTTCATATATTTAAAAATAAACAATGTTATTTAACATTTAAAAGTACAAGTCAATTATTTGGAGCTCTACCTTATCACACATGTTCTAATTTCTATTTTCAGCTGATTATGGTGAGGAAAGAACACACGTGGACTTTTCTATTAGTAAAGAAATAGTAATCTCAAATTCTCTCTCTGTCTCTCTGTCTCTCTCTCTCTCTCTCTCTCTCTCTCGCTGTGTGTGTGTATATGTGTGTGTTTCTGTGTTAGTATCTCTGTGTGTGTAGGTGTGTATGTCTCTCTTTCCCTCCAAGAAAATAACTCAGAATTTTACTTCAAGAATGAAGAAAAGCTACTAGAGTATCTTTAGCAAGGTACTGATGTGATCAGATTTACTCTCTTAAGGGATTCTCTAAGCTGTTTAGAGAGAATAAACCTATGGAGTATATTAGTCAGGCTTCTCCTGAGAAACAGAATCCACAGGGTGTGTGTATGTGTGTGCATGTATGCATATGTGCATAAGGAGACTAAAAAGAAATTGGCTCGGAAAGTTACAGAGACTGAGATGTCCCAACATCTACAGTCAATAAGCTGGATACCCAAGAGAACTCATGTTATAGTTCCAGCCCAAAGCCAGCAGACTTCAGATTTAAGAAGAGCTGATGTTTCAGGTCAAGTCCATAGGCTGAAGAAAACTAATGTTCCATCACAAAGCAGTTAGGCAGATGTGTATCCTCCTACTCACCAGAGAATTCCCCTTTTTCTTTTACTCAGACTTTCGACTGATTGGATGAGGCCCACCCACATTAGGGATGGATGGCAGTCTACTTTACTCAATCTACTGAGTAGATGTTACTCTCATCTGAAAACACCCTCATAGATACAGCCAAAATAATGTCTGAAAAATATCTGGGTACCCCAATGGCCCAATTATGTTGACATAAAATTAACTATCACACAAGGCAAGAATAAAAATGAGTAGACCAGTGAGGAAGTTCTTGTCATTTTCTGGGCAGGAGAGGATGATGGCTTTGACTTGGGTTGTACCCATGGAAGTGGTGGAAAGTATCAGGATTCAGAAAACAGCTTGGGAGTAAAACCAATAAAAATTGTTATTATTGTTCTGTTATTGGTATCATTTTGGTAACAACAATAATAATAATAGCTAATAGTTAACCTTATTTAGGCTCAGGCACTTTTCCAAATGCTTTACAGATATTATTTCATTTAATCTTCTCAAATAAGGAAACTGAGGCACTGAAATTTTTCATTACTTGCCCAAGGTCACACAGTTAATCAATGAAAGTGTATGACCCCTGCTGTACTAAGAGCAGCTTCTTTTGTTTACTTTCCTTTGGATGAGGAGTGGGAGGGTGATTATAAAGTAGAAATCAAGAATTTGGTTTAAGACATGTTAAAATTAAGATGCTATTAGATATTCAAGGTATGTATGAAAGTCTAGGGTTCAGAGAACACATTGGTTCTGGAAACAAAAAATTTGCAAAACATCTACATGGTAATTAAAGCTAAAGGATTGCATTAAGTCACCTAAGAAGTAAACATAGAGAAGAAAAAAGGTAGAGGGACTCAGCTTAGGGAACCCCAACAGTTAGAGGTAAGAAAGATAAGGATGATCCCACAAAGGCAACCAAGAGCCAACAATACTTCAAGCAGAAGAAAAACCATGAGCATGGATCATCCTAGAGGTCACATGTTCCAAGAAAGAGACCACTTGTGTCAAATGCTAAGAGACTGATGGGAGTGACCACTGCATCCGTAATCCAGAGTTCTTGGGCATCATAGCAAAAAAATTCACACTTTTAATTGTGGAATATTGCACATCATATAAAATGTATCATAGCTTCACTAAATTTTATCATAAAGTTTATATTTCTTTCTTTTAGACAATCTATAAACAGAAGAAAGCTACACAGTTTTGTTTGTTCTGATTTATTTTTATATATAAAGAAGAAGAGCTGACTGGCCACTCAGAAAGTCATCATAATAGTTTATTGGAAGGGAGAGGACAAGATGGCTGATTAGATGAAGCTAGAAAGGGCCTCTACCACTGAGAGAGATCAAAATGTTGAGTAAACCAATGTATTTTTAAAAATATCCTCAGAGACGAAACACTGAGAGTCAACAGAGAGGTGATACAGACACTGATGCTGAAGAGGGAAGACGCTAGGAACCATGCATGGGGTTGCCAAGTGCTAGGACTTGTTCTCGGCCCTGAAGAGCTCTGAAGGGGAAGAGTGAAGTGATGGCAAAGAAACCCATGCTCAATGTGGACCTCTGTGATCTAACCTACCAGAGATCCCACAACCCTCACAGACATTAGAATTGGCATGGGTATCTGCCCAGAGAGTGGACAGAGACAGAGCTCCAGCCTGTGCAGAGCCTAGGAGGGTTTATGTTATGGGCAGCTGCAGCAAAACACAGTAATAGGCATCCATCTCCCAAGGCTCTCCATCTTCCTCCAAGTAGCTCTAACCCCATTTGATCACCAGGCCAGGAGAGAGTAGGGCCATCTCTCCCAAAGGACTGGCTCATGCCTCTTTAGCTCATCTCTACCTGCCCCTCCCAAGGCTCCTGCATGACTGCTCCTGCAAGAGTGTGCATAGCCTCCACCGCCCAGCATGAATGCTTTGCCAGCAGCCCTGTCTGAGTGCTTTCCCAGCAGCCTGGGAGCACTTTGGCTCCCTCAGCACAGCCAGCATTTAACCGCAAGAGCCAAAGGACAAAGCCATAGATCCAATCCCAGTGCCCAAGGCTTAGAGCTTATAGCTCAGGAGTACCAAACTGAGACTTATTACCAGCACTTAAGCATAGGAAGAGCCCTCACTCTCAGAATACTAAGAATGAGACATGGGTTTGTGAACTGGCATGGTAGCAGAACACGCCTCCTTCCATAAAGCTGATCTAAGAAGGATGTAGTCAGTCTGCCAGCCACAGCCTCTGCCTGAGGAAGCCGTGCATCCTGGAACCCCTAACAAAAGAAATGCAGATGCAGCATAAGTGATTGAAGGGGGCTCCCCTAAAGCATAGGAAAGGACATGGTATGGCGGTCATCTCCCCCCCCCACCCCATCACAGACCACTGCTGCAACTGCTCTGAAATACAAAAGAACCACACAGCTGAGTAAGGGCCTATCTGCCATCCATTAATGTTAAATTTCATCTATCTACTGGACTGTAGCCCAAATCACAACACCAAAAATATTGTTCCAGTATACATCACTTGTGAAACCCAAGGCAAGAATCTAGCCACAAATAATGATGTTGTAAACAGTCTTAGCCTCCTAAGAACACTCAAACTTGAAGTCAATTTACTCTACTCAACTTACATCACAGTTAAACCCTCAATGAAAATATTAATAAGGATTATAAAAACAAAAGTCCCCATCCAAACAACAGCAAACCCAAAAAGACAAATGAACACCAGCCCTCTTAGATGAGAAAGAATCAGAGCAAGCACTCTAGCAATTCAAAAAGTCAGAGTGTCCCCTTATCTCCAAACAAGCATATTAGCTCTCTAGCAGTGGTTCTTAACCAGACTGAAATGACTGAAATGAGAGACATAGAATTCAGAATCTGCATGGCAAGGAAGCTCATTGAGATCCAGAGGAAATTTGAAACCTAATCCAAGTACTCCAGTAAAATGATCCAAGAATTTAAAGACAAAATAGAAAGCACCAAACTGAACTTCTGGAATTAAAAAACTTACTACAAGAATTTTATGATACATTGGAAGCATTAACAACAAAATAGACCAAGCTGAAGAAAGAATCTCAGATTTTGAAGACCAGTTCTTCAACTCAACTCAGAGAAAAATAAAGAAAAATGATTTTTTCATAAATCAACAAAATCTCAGAGAAATGCAGGATTGTGTAAAGAAACCAAACCTATGACTCATTGGCATTCCTGAGAGAGAAGAGAGATTAAGCAACTTGGAAAACATATTTGAGGATGTATTTGAGGGAAATTTTCATGAAAATTTCCCTAATCTCACTAGATAGGTTGATGTAAAAATTGAAAAAATACAGAAAGCCACTGCAAGATACTGTACAAGACAACCATTCCAAAGACACATAGTTATCAGATTCATCAATATTAACAGAAAATAAAAAATCTTAAAAGCAGCAAGATGAAGGGTCAGATAACTTACAATGAGAGCTGCATTAGACTAGCAGGAGACTTCTAAGCAGAAATCTTATAAGCTGGGTGAGACTGGGGACCTATTTTTAGTGTCTTTAAAGAAAATAAATTCCAATGAAGAATTTTATATCTGCCAAATTAAACTTCATAAGCAAAAAAGAAATAAAATCCTTTTCAGACAAGCAAAGGCTAAGTGAATTTCTTACCACTAGACCAGCCTCACAAGAGGTCCTTAAGGGAGTGTTAACATGGCAATGGAGGAATGATATCTGCTACCACAAAAACACACTTAAACACATAACCCACAGACACTATAGAGCAACTACACAATCAAGTCTATAAAACAAGCAGCTATGATGACAGGATCAAAATCTCATATATCAATATTAACTTTGAATATAAACAGGCTAAATTATCCACTTAAAAGGCATAGAGTGGCAAGTTGAATAAAAAAGGTAAGATCCAACTGTTTGCTGTCTTCAAGAGACCCATCTCACATGTAACAACATCCACAGGTTCAAAGTAAAGAGATCGAGAAAGATCTATCATGCAAATGGAAAACAAAAAAGAACAGAAGTAGTAATTTTCACATCAGATAAAACAGACTTTAAACAAACAACAGTCAATAAGAACAAACTAGGTTATTACATCATGATAAAGATTTCAATTCAACCAGAAAACTTAACTATACTATGTATATATGCATCCAACACTGGAGCATCCAATATTAGGGCATCCAGATTTATAAAACAAGTTCTTCCTGACCTATGAAAAGACTTAGACAGCCATATTATAGTAACAGTAGGAGATTTCAACACCCCATTGACAGCATTTGACAGATCATCAAAGTGAAAAACTAAAAATAAATTCTGGACTTAACATTCAACTGACTGGATCTAATAGATATTGACAGAATACTCTATCCAACAACCATGGAACATACATTCTTCTCATCTATACATGTAACATACTGTAAGACAGACCACATCTTTGACCATAAAGCAAGTCTCAGTAAATTCAAAAAAATTGAAGACATACCAAAACACACTCTTGGACCACAGAGCAATGAAAATAGAAATCAATACAAAGAAGATCTCTCATGAAAATTAAGCAATTTGCTCCTGATTGACTTTTAGGTAGACAATAAAATTAAAAGAGAAATCACAAAATTCTCCAAAATTAATAAAAATAAAGATACAACATGCCAAAATCCCTGGGACGTGGCTAAAGCAGTGTAACAGTGCTAAACACCCATATCAGGAAGTTAGAAAGATCTCAAACTGACAATCTGACATCACATCTAGAGGAACTGGGAAAAAAATAAAGAAAAAAAAAAACAAAGCTAGCAGAAGAAAAGAAATAACTGAAACCAGGAAATAACTGAATGAAACTGAGATGTAAATGTACAAATAAAAGCAAATTGAACCAACAATTGGCACTCTGAAGCAATAAACAAGATTGATAGACTGCCAGCTAAACAAAGAAAAAAAGACAAGAGATCCAAATTGCACAATCAGAAACAACAAAGATGACATTACAACCACAAAAACAGAAACAAGCAATGGGAGTAAGTTTCATATTCAATAAATGGTGTTGGAATAACTGACTATCCAAATACAGAAGAATGAAACCGGACCCCTACATATCACCATAAGCAAAAATTAACTCAAGATAGATTAAAAACTTACACGGAAGACTTCAAACTATAAAAATCCTAGAAGAAAACCTAGGAAATATCTTTGCTGACGTCGGCCTTGGCAAAGAATTTATGGCTAAGTTTTCAAAAGCAATTATAACAACAACAAAAATGATAAGTGGGACCTAACTAAACTAAAGAGCTTCTGCACAGCAATAGAAACTATCAACAAAGTATAGAGATAACCTGCAGAATGGAAAGATAAATATTAACAAACCACGCATCCAGCAAAGGTATAATATTCAGAATCTATAAGGAACTTAAACAAGCAAAAACCAAGAATCCCATTAAAAAGTGAGCAAAGGACATAAACAGACACTTCTCAAAAGAAGACATACAGGTGGCCAACAAACATATGAAAAAAATATTCATCATCACTAATCATCTGAGAAATGCAAATCCATACCCCAATGAGATATCATCTCACATCAGCCAGAGTGGTCTTTGTTAAAAACGCAAAAAAGTAACAGATTTTGGTGAGGTAGTCGACAAAAGGAGGCACTTATATACTGTTGAAAGCAGTTTGGAGATTTTTCCAAAAACTAAGAATTAAAAAACCATTTGGACTGGCAATCCCATTACTGGTATATACCCAAAGGAAAATATATTATCCTACCAAAAGGACACATGTACTCATATGTATATCACAGTGCTGCTCACAATAGCAAGAACATGGAATCAACCTAGGGACCCATCAACAGTGGATTGGATAAAAATTGTGTTGAACATGTGCACCATGGAATACTATGTAGCCACAAAAAAAAGAATGAAGTAATGTCCTTTGCAGCAACAGGGCTGCATTTGGAGGCCATTATCCTAAACAAAGTAACACAGGAATAGAAAACCAAATACCACATGTTTTCACTTATAAGTGGGAGCTAAACATTGGGTACACATAGACATAAAGATGGGAACAATACACACTGGGGACTACTAGAGGGTGGAAAGAGGGAGGGAGGCAAAGGATGAAAAACTGCCTATTAGCATTATACCTGGATGATGGGATCAATCACACCTCAAACCTCAGCATCATACAAAATATCCATGCAACAAACATGCACATACACCATCTGACTCTAAAATAAAGGTTGGAAAAGAAAAATAATATATCGGTTGATGAAGAAGATCCTTGGTTTTGTTGTCCTCTGAATTATATTTTATCAGTTTACTTAGAAATGTTTAGACTCTAGAGAACTAACTTGCCGTTAAAAAGTTGCCAGTTTAAATGAAGTCTGACCTATTACTTAAAAACCAGTTTATCAATTTATATTAGGAAATGCACCATTTTAAGACCATTGAAGGTGGAAGGAGCTAAATGGAAAGGCAGAATCTGCTTGCCATTAGTGAAAAGAGCCCTCCCAGGATCGTATTACCTTGAGCAATTTACCATAGTGCAGATTCTAGTCCTTACCTTCCCTAATATTAGGTTGGTGAAAAAGTAATTGCAATTTTGCATTAAAAGTCATGGCAAAAACCACAATTACCTTTGTACCAACATAATATAAAACTCCTGAAGTAGATTTGACTTGAGAAGGCTGTCACTAATCACATTCAAAATATACCTAAATGAGCTAGAATGAAGTTGTTTATTTGCAAGACAAGCATAAGTAAAAATTCAGCAGATAATATGAGAAATCAAATTATAATAATAGAGTTGTTTGGTGAAAATGAGATTTTCTAAAAATGTACTGGTTACATGATTCTTATGTTCAATGATATATTTAATAGGCATCCCTGCCAGAGTAGCCAGACAAATCGATTTTGAACCAAATAACTCCCTCTTCTGGCAGTGGACAACTGCTAATTTTATCCTTACTTGCACCTCTTTCAACTTGTGATAATGGTGTACTGAATTTCATTGCACAATTTCCTCCCCTCTGTCTACACCCTTGACTCAACGAGTAAGGATGTGACAATTGAGAGCATACCATCTCTCTATCAACATCTCACACTGAATGGTTCAGGAATGAATGTGTCATTATTCAGACAAATCAAGGAAATCCAGGAGTTGGTAAGAGGCATGTTTTACATCTCTACATTTGCTAAGCGATTAAGGAATTGCCTTCCAGCTGCTGAGAATGCAAGCACACATAAGAGGTAAGGGATGGAGAGGTGACACTGTACTCTATTAATGTTGTGTGAGCCCCTGAACCAAGCAGAGTCTGAATCCATAAACAATATAAATCTAAAAGCAGTATAGAAAGGTTCAAAATGAATTGTGACAGTCTCCTCCTCTGCCTAGCCCCACCTCAAGTTCCTCTCCCTCCAAATACTCACAATTAATGTTCTGGTGCTGCCTTCTACTCAAAATCATGTACACTACAGCATATATAAATATTTCTCTTTTTTTTAATTTCACAAAACTGTTTATTGTACTCTACATATTATTCTGCATCTTGCTTTTTAATTTAATTTTATATCTTAGATATATTTCCATGGCGGGGAGGATTGAAAATGTAAGTTGTTGAAAAGCATATAGAGTATGTCACCATTTATCTAAGAAAGAGGGCACACAAAAATATATATTCATTTGCTAATATCTAAAACAATGTTTAAAATGGAAAAAGGAAAAAAAATGAAATATAACCAAAAACAGAAAAAATATATGTTATCCATAGGAGGAAACAGAACACAGGGTAGAAAGAATAGAATAAAAACTCAGCTTCTCTGAAAATACACAGTTTTATTTATCTGATTTTTCTATAAAATTAAATTTAATTTTAAAAGTGATACTGAAACCAAAATTACAGAAACAAGTGAACTTAACTGTATTCTGAGTTGATGACTTTAATCGCATAGAAAGGAACTATTTCAAATGACTTTAAAACACTGTGATTTGTCAGTTTACTCTGGGATATAACTAAAGGATAAAATGAACTATCAAAAAAAGCCAAATTTGTTTCAGTAATCATACAGTTGGTGATAATGTTGTCATTGTTACTTGAGACTAGTGTATACGTATTGTAGAGTAGAAAAAATGAGTTTTTATGCTGATTTCATTCAAGACTGAGATTTAGGGATGGGGCAATATGAGATCAGGAAGATACAGAAACAATACAGTCAGTTAAGTTAAATAAAATCCTAATTTGTTTTTTATTTCTGCCAGAAAACCAACTATAATAAGCATACTTACTACCCAAGTATGTTCTCAAAATACATATTTTCCACTAAATAGAACCCAGGCTTTTTGGAGAAATAATGTCTCAGCCTGGAGCAGGAAAAATATAAGATAAGCCTGGTATATTTTGTCATGCCAGAAAGCAAAAAGCTATTCAAGAACAATGAAGTCAAAACAATTCAAGGATCAACATAAAAAAAAATTTTCAGGGCCAAATATAGAAAAATATAAGCAATAAGGAAGACAAGTACAAGGATTAAAAAGAGTCAAATATGTTTCAGTCCATCATTTATAATGATGATCCAAAACAAACAATCATCTTTTTTATCATCTTTGGATGATGTTAGCAAACCAACTTACCATTTTGAAAACAGATGAATAAAGGGAAAGGCATTTGCTCTGCCTTTCGTATTATATCTATGTCTCAGTCAAATTTAATAATTGATGAGGAACAACCCTTTCCTTTATAGAGGCATTCCAACTAGAACTGCAGGAGCAATGGTACAGAATTAGAGGATCACCATTTCACTACTCTTAATAAAATGATGGACTTAGGCGAAGATCATGACGGCCTCTAATCTCACAAAAAGAAAGACAATCACACAATGTGTGCCTTCTATTAGAAGTACATGGCACACTCTATAACATGTTTTTGGGAAAACAAATAACCAAACCAATTCTAAGCTTGATTAGCTATTAACTAGAATCTCTAGGAAATAGAGAGGTATAGGTACATGTTAAATAACATGATAAGAATAAAATCAGAAAAATCAAACCCTTTAGGAGAAAATAAAACACATCTTTTTCAACAAATAAATTGCAGGAAGGTAAACAGAGAGGAAGAAAGAGACAGAGGGAAACCAATAGATTACAAAACATGACTGGTGTATTCACTGTGGTTGATCACAAAAGTCACCAATTCCTCATCTGTCTTTATGCCATGTTTTTTTTTAATGCCTCTCAATCTGACGCTGATTTTGCAGGGTGACCTTCTTTGTCCAAAAGAATAAACCAGAAGTGATGAGTGGCCGCTTCTAAGACCAAACCTCAAGAGACTTACATTCTATTTCTTGCTTTCTGTTTTGTATGGCTAAAATAAGGAGATGATCAAATTATGATTTCACAAATCATATGCTTCATTACCATACAATATTTTTTCTTTTTTGTGATGTTTTAAAAGCTAAAGAATAACAAGAATAGATATCATGGGGAATAAACTTGATAGATGAAGTATTGTAACCACACAGTGAGTGAGTTCCAATTTTATTTAGAGTCCAGCTATTAAGGTCTAGTTGCTCAACTGGGATGAAAACAGACCTCTGTAGATGTAAAGTCTAATCAAAATTTGAGGCATACTTTTCTACAAGAGGTTCTCACAAGAAACTGGTTTGACCTATACAGCAGAGATTCACAAGGACACACAAGGTCACTTGATGCTAGCAAGAGGTGCCAGTATTGGCGGGCAAGGCTTTGAAGAATCATTTGAAGACTGACAGAGAGTAGCCCTGCTGCAGACTGAGCTGCCAGTGTGTTTGTCAAAACCCTGGGCTTATATATGTGTTAGAGTCCAGTGAGGCCAATCACTCACACATGTGATCCAATAGAATGTGGTGTAACATTCTTGCATGAAGAGGGGTTAGACTCAATGTTCTTATCACAGCAAAACATGTCACTCGTGGCAAACTATGTAAGTATTTGGAATCACTTCAAAGCTATATATCATACTCTGGTTCCTTTGCCATCACTATGAGAACATGCCAGAGCTGGCCTGTGGATGATGAGAGACATGTAGATCAAGGCCAAGTCATACCTACATAAGTAGCTAATAGCCAGCCAAATCCAATGTGAACGAATGACCCCAGACAGAAACAACAGAGCTACACACTGATCCCAGATACATTAGCAATAAATGCCTAATTGTTTAACCTCAGAAGTATTGTGGGCTTTGTGATGAAGCATTATATTACTGTAACAATAGATAAATGATACATCCACTGAATTGCAGTATAGAGGCCTTACTTGTATTTTGATTTAAACAATTTGTTTTTAAAAATGTGAGTCATGGGGGATGATCCGAGATGGCTGAATAGGAACAGCTCTGGATTGCAGTTCCCAGCTAAAATGCAGAGGGTAAGTGATCACCGCATTTCCGAACAAATTTTTACTGCCCACAGACCAGGAGATTCCTGGGGGAAAAGGTGCCACGAGTCTTCAGCATGGCTGTTTCAGCCAGCACAGGGTCTCCGCACAAAAACTCACACAAATCCAGGCACTGTTTCAACTGGAGGCTGGAATGCCTGGGAGACAGAGTTGCCCATTCAACTGAAAAAAAAGGGGGTCTGAAACAGGGAGCCAGGTGATCTGTCTTGGTCAGTCCCACCCCCACAAAGACCAGCAATCTGAAACGCTCTGGATTGAGAGTTTCACAGCAAGCACAGCTGGAGCCAGGAGTTGGAGAAAGGGTGTCCTCTATTACTGAGGAAGTCCACCACTACTGAGGCAGTCCGCCATTACTGAGACAGTCCGCCATTACCAAGGCAGTCTGCCATTACTGAGACAATCTGCCATTACAGAGACACTCCACCATTACTGAGGCAGACCATCATTACCCCTATAAACAAAACCTGCAAGGAAGTTCATACAGCAGCTGGGCAGAGCCCACGGCAGCTCAGTAACACCTCTGATGGCAACTGTGACTAGGCTACCTTCTCACTGAGCAAGGCATCTCTGAAAAGAGACAGAAGCACAACAGCAACTTATAAATAAAGCCCTGCCTTCCCAGGACAGAGCACCTGGGAAAAAAAGGCGGTTATGCATTTCACTGCAGCTGACTTAAATGTACCAGCCCAGCAGCTCTGAATGGAACAACGAAGCTCACAGCTCAGCACTTCAGGTCCTATAAGGGACAGACTGTCTCCTCAAGCAGCTCCCTGACCCCATATATCCAGAGACACCTCATGAAGGAGAGCTCAGGCTGACATCTGGTGGGCATCCAGAATGGGACAAAGATAACAGAAGAAGAAACTGGCAGCAACCCTTACTATTCTGCAGTTGCTGCAGGTGATCCCAAGGCAAGCAAGGTCTGGAGTGGATCTCCAGCAGTCCTACAGCAGAGGGGCCTGACTGTTAGAAGGAAAACTGAGAAACAGAAAGAAATAACTTCATCATCAAGAAAAAGGATGTCCAGAGACCCCATGTGAAAGCCACCAACTAACAAGACCACAGGTAGATAAATCCACAAAGATGAGAATAAACAAGCACAAAAAGGATGAAAACACCCAAAACCAGAATGCCTCTCCTCGTCCAAGGGATCACAACTTCTCACCAGCAAGGATACATGGCTGGATGGATAACGAATCTGATGAATTGACAGAAACAGGCTTCAGAAGGTGGGTAATAACAAACTTCTCTGAGCTAAAAGAACATGTTCCAACACAATGCAGAGAAACTAAGGACCTTGAAAAAAGGTTTGATGAAATGCTAATGAGAATAAACAGCTCAGAGAGGAATATAAATGAATTGATGGAGCTGAAAAACACAACACGAGAACTTCGTGAAGCATACACAAGTTTAAATAGCCGAATTGACCAAGCAGAAGCAAGGATATCAGACATTGAAGATAAACTCAATGAAATAAAATGAGAAAGCAAGATTAGAGAAAAAAGAGTAAAAATAAATTAACAAAGCCTCAAAGAAATATAGGATTATGTAAAAGGACCTAATCTAAGTTTGAAAGGTGTACTTGAATGTGACAGAGAAAATCAATCAAGCTGGAAAATACTCTTCAGGATATTATCCAGGAGAACTTACCCAACCTAGCAAGGCAGGCTAATATTCAAGTCCAGGAAATACAGAGAACACCACAAAGATATTCCTCAAGAAGAGCAACCCAAAGGCACATAATCAGATTCATCAAGATCGAAATGAAGGAAAAAATGCTAAGGGCAGCCAGAGAGAAAGGTCAGGTTACCCACAAAGGGAAGTCCATCAGACTCACAGCAGGTCTCTGAGCAGAAACCCTACAAGCCAGAAGAGAGTGGGGGCCAATATTCAACATCCTTAAAAAAAAGAACTTTCAATCCAGAATTTCATTTCCAGCCAAACTAAGCTTCATAAGTGAAGGAGAAGTAAAATCCTTTATAAACAAGCAATTGCTGAGAGATTTCATCACCACCAGGCCTGTCTTGCAAGAGCTCCAGAAGGAAGCAATAAACATGGAAAGGAACAACCAGTACCAGCCACTGCAAAAACATAACAAATGGTAAAGACCATCAACACAATGAACAAACAGCATCAACTAATTGGCAAAACAACCAGCTAGTATCAGAATGGCAGGATCAAATTCACACATAACAATATTAACCTTAAATGTAAATGGGCTAAATGCCCCAATCAAAAGACACAGACTGGCAAATTGGATAAAAAACCAAGACCCATCGGTGTGCTGTATCCAGGAAACCCATCTCACATGCAAGGATACACATAGGCTCAAAATAAAGGGATAGAGGAAGATTTACCAAGCAAATGGAGAGCAAAAAAAGCAGCACTTGCAATTCTCATCTCTGATAAAATAGACTTTAAACAAACAAAGATCAAAAGAGACAAAGAAGGGCATTACATAATGGTAAAAGGATAAATGCAACAAGAAGAGCTAACGATCATAAATATATACACCCAATACAGGAACACCCAGATATACAAAGCAAGTTCTTAATGACCTACAAAGAGACTTAGGCTCCCAAACAATAATACTGGGAGACTTTAACACTCCACTGTCAATATTAGAGAGATCAACGAGACAGAAAATTAACAACAATATCCAGGACTTGAACTCAGACCTGGACCAAGCAATAGACATTTACAGAACTCTCCACCCCAAATCCACAGAATATACATTCTTCTCAGCACCACATCACACCTACTCTGAAACTGTCCACATAATTGTAAGTAAATCACTCCTCAGCAAATGCAAAAGAATAGAAATTATAACAAACAGTCTCTCAGACCACAGTGCAATCAAATTAGAACTCAGAATTGAGGAACTAACCCAGAACTGAACAACTTCATGGAAACTGAACAACTGGCTCTTGAATGTTGATTGGATAATCAATGAAATAAAGGCAGAAATAAAGATGTTCTTTGACACCAACAAGAATGAAGACACAACATACCAGAATCTCTGGGACACATTTAAAGCAGTATCTAGAGGAAAATACATAGCAATAAGTGCCCACATGAGAAGAATGGAGAGATCCAAAATTGCAAATATCTTCAATAAAATATTGGCAAGCTGATCGCAACAGCACATCAAAAAGCTTATCCACCATGATCAAGTAGGATTCATCCCAGGGATGCAAGGCTGGTTCAACATACGCAAGACTATAAACATAATTCACCACATCAACAGAACCAAAAACAAAAATGACATGATTATCTCAATTGATACAGAGAAGGCCTTTGACAAAATTCAACAGCCCTTTATGCTAAAAACCCTCAATAAACTCAGTATTGATGGAATGTATCTCAAAATAATAAAAGCTATTTATAACAAACCCACAGCCAATTTCATACTGAATGGGCAAAAGCTGGAAGCATTCCCTTATAAATCTGGCACTAGACAAGGATGCCCTATCTCACCACTCCTATTAAATACAGTATTGGACATTCTAGCCAGAGCAATCAGGCAAGAAAAGAAATACAGGGTAATCAACTAGGAAAGGAGGAAGTCAAGTTGTCTCTATTTGCAGATGACATGATTGTATACTTAGAAGACCCCATCATCTCAGCCCAAAATCTCCTGAAACTGGTAAGCAACTTCAGCAAAGTCTCAAGATACAAAATCAATGTGCAAAAATCACAAGCATTCCTATACACCAATAACAGACTTAAAAAGAGCCAAATCAAGAATGAACTGCCATTCACAATTGCTAAGAGAATAAAATAACCAGGAATACAACTAACAAAGGATGTAAAGGACCTCTTCAAGGAAAACTAGAAACCACTGCTCAATGAAATAAGAGAGGACACAAACAGATGGAGAAACTTTCCATGCTCATGGTTAGGAAGAATCAATATCATGAGAATGGCCATACTGACCAAAGTAATTTACAGATTCAATGCTATCCCCATCAAGCTACCAATGACCTTCTTCACAGAACTGGAGAAAACCACCTTAAACTTCACACAGAACTGAAGGAGAGCCCACGTAGCCAAGTCAATTCTAAGCAAAAGAACAAAGCTGGAGGCATCACGCTGCCTGACTTCAAACTATACTACAAGGCTACAGAAATTAAAACAGCATGGTACTGGTACCAAAACAGAGATATAGACCAATGGAACAGAACAAAGGCCTTAGAGGCAATGCCACACATCTACAACCATCTCATTTTTGACAAACCTAAAAAAAAACAAGCAATGGGGAAAATATTCCCTGTTTAATATTTCTGCACATGGCAAAACTGGCTAGCCACGTACAGAAAGCAGAAACTGGACCCCTTCCTGACACCTTACACTAAAATTAACTCCTGCTGTATTAAAGACTTAAACATAAGACCTAACACCATGAAAAAGAAAACCTAAGCAAAACCATTCAGGACATAGGCATAGGCAAGGACTTCATGGCTAAAACACCAAAAGCATTGGCAACAAAAGCCAAAATAGACAAATGGGATCTAATTAAACTCCAGAGCTTCTGCAAAGCAAAAGTAACAATCATTAGAGTGAACTGGCAACCAACAGAATGGAAAAAATTTTTGCAGTTTACCCATCTGACAAAAGGGCTAATATCCAGAATCTACAAAGAACTGAAACAGATTTACAAGAATAAAACAAACAAGCCCATTCAAAAGTGGGTGAAAGATATGAACAGACATTTTTCAAAAGAAGACATATATAAAGCCAACAAACATATGAAAAAATGCTCATCATCACTGGTCATTAGAGAGATGCAAATCAAAACTACATTGAGATACCATCTCATGCCAGTTAGAATGGTGATCATCAAAAAATCTGGAGACAACAGATGCTAGAGAGGATGTGATAAAATAGGAACACTTTTACATTGTTGGTGGGAGTGTAAATTAGTTCAGCCATTGTGGAAGACAGTGTGGAGATTCCTCAAGGACCTAGAAATAGAAATTCCATTTGACCCAGCAATCCCATTACTGGGTATGTATCTAAAGGATTATAAATCATTCTACTCTAAGGACACATGCACACGAATGTTCATTGCAGCACTGTTTATGATAGCAAAGACTTGGAACCAACCCAAATGCCCATCAGTGATAGACTGGACAGGGAAAATGTGGCACATATACACCATGGAATATTATGCAGCCATCAAAAACGATGCGTTTGTGTCCTTTGTAGGGACATGAATGAACCTGGAAACCATCATTCTTAGCAAACTGACAGAAGAACAGAAAATCAAACACCACATGTTCCCACTCATAGGTGGGTGTTGAACAATGAGAACACATGGGCACATTTGGGGGAGCATCACACACTGGGGTCTGTTGGGGGGAAATAGGGTGGGGAGTTGGGGAGAGATAGCATGGGGAGAAATGCCAGATATAGGTGATGGGGAGGGAGGCAGCAAATCACACTGCCATGTGTGTACCTATGCAACAATCTTGCATGTTCTTCACATGTACTCTAAAATCTAAAATGCAATAAAAAGAAAAAAAGAGGGAAAAAATAGGCTAGTTAAAAAACAACCAGTTTATATAAAACATACTGTTCAGTCTTTCAAAAATTGTGGGTGTGCCTAACACTTGTCAAGCATTGGTGATATAAGAGTGAACAAAACAGACAAAAGTACTTGCCATAAGTAACTTACATTCCTGTTTACAGAGAATAAATTAACAAGTAAAATACAGAATATATCAGATAGTGATCAAGTTATAGAGAAAAATAGGGAAGCGGGGTTGAGAATACTGGGAGTTAGGAGAAGGTAGTTTGCAGTTTGTTTGATATTATTATCATGATAATAATAATTATTTTTAAGATGGAGCCTCACTATGTTGCCCAGCCTAGACTCAAACTCCTAGGCTCTAACAATCCTCCCATCTTAGCCTCCTGAGCAGCTAGGACTGTAGACATTTGCCACTGTGCCTGGTCAGTTTGCAGTTTTAAAGAAGGTGGACAGAAAGGAATGCAGCACCTGAACAAAGATGAGAGGACATGTAAATATCTGGGTCTGGCCACAATTTTCATCAAAGAAACATAATAAACTTTCCATACACTTGGAGACACCAGCATTGACCTCTCATATGACAACCAAGCTCTCTGTGATTTTCATGTTTCAGTTTGGGCAGTATGGGTTTACTATTTTTACTTTCTTTACTGTCAAAGCCTGAACGTTTACAGGCCATTTTTCCAATTTCTCAGGATGCACTGCTGATGTTATTTATGCACTACATTCATTTATACAGACAATTGAATAAGCTTTAAAGGTTGTGTTTGACAGAGAATGAATAGCCAAGCTACATGCTTTGTCTATAATATATTAAGAGTGACCAGTTAGTATTCCCTCACTTCAACTGCTATTACAGGAATCCAAGCTACTGCCCACACCAATTACAACAACCTTCTACAAGTCATCATGCTTCGACCCTTTGCTACAATCTATTTTCAAGACAATAGCTAGAATGGACCTTCTAAAATATCAAACAGATTTCATCCCTTTTTTTTTCAAAACTCTCTAATATCTTTCTGTTTTACTCAAAGAAATATCCAGTCTCTTACAGTGTCCTAGCAAGCACTACTTAGCCTACTTAGCCTCACCACTTACCTCTCAGCAGCTCCTACCACTCTTCTCATTGACTCTACTCAAGAGGCACTGATATCCCTGGTGTTCCTCACCCTTCACAGACATGCCTCCACCTCGGTTACTTAAACTGATTGTTCCTTCTGCCTAGAAAGTTTTCTCAGAAAGCCACATGGCTAACTCCCTCTCCTCCTTCAAGTCTTTTCTCAAATGATATCCTATCCTATCCATCTATGGATACATGGTTAATAATACCCTTTCTCTTTTTCCAGAAATTTGACCTGGGGTTAACATTTTAGCACTGTTCCCCTGGAAACCTAATAAAGGAAGAAGAGCAACTCTGTTACCAGGCAACGTGCTTTTGGTAAAAAAGAAAAAAAAAAAAACCCTGATTCATATACAATAACATTAGGAGTGGAAGTTATGTGTATGAACTAGAAATATTTTATTGGAATCCACATCTTCAGACTTCTCTAAAAGTGATAGTTTTTATAACCAAACGTGTTCCTTGCAAGAATCCTGGAAACTGTGCCTGAGACAGTAATATATGATAGTAGGTCATATTTGTGATGCAAGGTCTTGAAGCCAGGTTAAATATGGTACTTACCCAATTGGATCTCCTCTCTTCATAAATGAGCTAAAACTTGGGGTGGGGGTAAGGAAAAAAAACAGCTGGCTCCTGGAAGACTGTATTGCTGTGAAGACTTCTCCCACCAAACAGAAACACTTTACTGCCCTCCTGGCATGCTATTTTTCCTGGCTTACCCCTTCGAGGTGAAGCTTATTTCAAGTCTGGCCTACAGTAGTTTTGTTGAACCAAAGAAGACTTTCCAAATAGTAACCATGACAGGGCTGAACAGTAAACAAGCTGAGAATCTGCCATGTAACAGATAAACAGGAACATGGGAGAACTAGAAAGGCTCTGGAAGAGAGAGGCGGACCTGATGTGAATAGCCCAACAATGTAAGTCCAGTAGGGAGCTGAAGTCTGCACACTAAAAAGAGCAACTGCAAGTAAGCTGGTCTACACGTCTACCCTCCTGTGATCCACTCATGTCCAGGATGCTTGCATTCAGCTTCCTGTCCTTTGGATGGATACTAGGGAGCAAACTCATAAACTTCCTATTACGGCTCTTCTACCAACTGATGGGACTGGCAATTGTCTGCACCTGGCTGGAGTGGAAGCCACAGAGAAGCAGCATCAACTCCTGGGAAGCCCTACCTAACAAACAATAGTGACTGAATCAGAGCCTTATACTAAGGCAGGGCACCACAAGTCAAGGCAACTCTGGAAAATGGATGGGACCATGATAAACTGTAGCTCTAGTTCCAGGATATTGGGTTCAGAGACTTAAGATTCATCTCTCAGACTCGTTTCTTCCCCTATTTTCTTCCCCAAATAGATCCTTTATCAACCCTCCACCCAGATATTCTGCTGCGATCACATAGTGAGGGCTACATTCAGACATATTCCTGGCTCAGACTCTCAATTTATGAGATTTTTGAAACTGAACTGAGGAAAAAAATACCTTTGAACTATATTTTGACAAATAAGGTAAAAGGTAACTGTAAAATCTCTCTGGTATCAGCCCTTGTGGTTCTATTTCTGTTTTTACTAGAGAGAAGTTTACACTGTTCAGGAATGTTTTGAAGGATTTGGTTGCCTAATCAGTCAATAGGCCATACATACCTACAGGGGGACATCTGTTTCCAAAGACGCTTCACATTGCAGCTCCTATCTGCTTCTCCACCCTAATCCAGAACCTTCTGGTTCTGCCTACTTCTTTGTTTTGTTTTATTTGAGATGGAGTCTCACTCTGTTGCCCAGGCTAGAGTGCAATGGCATAATACTGGCTCACTGCAACCTCGGCCTCCCGGCTTCAAACAATTCCCCTGCCCCAGCCTCTCAAGTAGCTGGGATTACAGGCATGCACCATCACATCCAGCTAATGTTTGTATTTTCAGTAGAGATGGGGTTTCACCATGTTGGCCAGGCTGGTCTCAAACTCCTGACCTCAAGTGATCCGCCCACTCAGCCTCCCAAAGTGCTGAAATTTCAGACGTGAGCCACTGCGCCCAGCCACCTCTGCCTGCTTCCGATGCTGCACTTCACCATCAATTCAGCACATTCAGTGTTTTCACCCCTCTCTGCCGTGTAAAATCTTATTTCCTCTGCCTGGCATAGACCTTTCCACCTCACCTGTTCTGTCTGAATTGGAAAATGTCTGCAGGCTGGCTGAGTTCCTCAACCCAAAGTCACCTTTGCTATAAGTGGCCCTCTTTCCAGCACCTGCTTTTTCTCCTCCCCACATCAGATCTGTCTACATCTTCATTAAATTCTCCTCAAACTGTTCAATTTGTGTGTTTGCCAGCTTTTTTCTACTGGGACTTTAACAGCTAACATTTACAGAAATGTATTAAACTCATCAGTTTCTTCATTGGGAATATATTTTCCTCAAAAGTGAAGACTAAATTATTTTATGGTTTTGTCCAGTAGCTCGACAAATTTTTTTTTCAATCCTGCTCCTTCTGTATGAACAAATATTGATGAGCTTCTCTACCATGTCAGAATTGTGCTTGGAATAAGTAACAAAAGAAAAAGATCAAGCCTTCATGGCATTTACTGGCTACTAACAGTATTAAAATACTTTATTGGGCTGTTTTAATTTTGGAGGCCATACCACACATCATATTAAACATTTTTAAATGTAGCAGAAAGAGTTATAAAAGTTTTACAATTTTCTGTTTGACATTATTGGATATAAGTAACATATAATTTATAATTATGATTTTATAGTATTACACATACGGAAGTTTTTGAAATAAAAAAACAAACTTTTTGAAATGCAATGAAATATTTATGAATGCCCCCATTTAGTGATGAAGTAACATTTAATGAACTATTAATGTGGACTTTATTTCATTTTATTTTGGATTTTTATTAATTTGAATGTATTAACTTTACTTTTCAGCTTTATTTTTATATTTTGGTAGACAAAATACTCTCTACCAATCACTAGCCCTCCTCTCCTCTGGGCAAATAGAAAGCTGCATGTTTCAGTTGAAAAGCTATATGATTAGTCCTGCCCAGTGAAAGGTAAATAGTGAGTCAGAGAAAAGTCTGTGCCCGATCTTCAGGCTTTCTTTTCCCCAATTGCCTTGGCAATCAGGAAAGCTGTGTTTTCTAGATGGTGCAAATAAGACATGGCAGAGGTTCTATCAGCCTGAGCTCTTAAGTAACTTTGTGAAGCTCAGAACCCTCAACCCCTCATCATTAACCTCCAAGGAATATGTAAATATTACAAATAAACCTTTCTTAAAGCTGCCAATACCTGGGAAATAATTGTGACTGCAGCACAACCTAACCAATGCTAAGAACACAAAACCTCATTTCTGGTTTTGGGTTTTTCTTTTTAGGTCTCTCACATCTCCCTCTGTCTCTTGGCTTTATACTCTGTGTTAACAGTAAGACAATCGGAAGTGAGCTAGACCATTCTTGCATTGCTATAAAGGAATACCTGAGACTGAGTAATTTATAAAGAAAAAAAAGGTTTAATTGGCTTATAGTTCTGCAGGCTGTACAAGCATGGCTACAGCATCTGCTCCTGGTGAGAGCCTTAGGAAGCTTCAGATCATGGCAGAGGGCAGAGGGAGAACAAGCTCGTCATGGAAGGAGTGGGATCAAGGGAGCTAGGTCGTGTGGAGGGACCCCAGACTTCTAAACAACAAGATCTTTCTTGAACTGAATGAGATCTCCATTATCACCAAGGGGATAGTGCTAACCTATACATGAAGGATCCACCACCATGATCTAATCACCTCCCACCAGGCCCCCACCTCCAACAATGAGATCACATTTCAACATAAGATTTGGAGGAGACAAACATCCAAATCCTATCACACTAGGGGAAACAGGAGATCAAATGAAAAGTTAAAGTTTAATAAATGCATTTTATTCAACAAAGATTTACTGAGCTCATATTACATGGAAAGACATCAATTTCTCTTGAGTCACATAGGCTGCATGAAAGTATAATAGATACTGGAAAAGATTCCGTGTTCTACTAAGCAGGAAAAAGACGAGGCGATGCATGGCAGGCAATCAGTCCACTACAGGGCAGTAACTTCAAAGTTATAATGGACTTCTTTCACCAATGATCCTGAGTAATAACAAGATAAGACACTTCTGATACTAAACAAAAGACTATTTCTCTGGGAAGATAAACAAAGACTCTCCTCTATGTTGTTTAAGTCTGCAGGCTATTAAGGGCGGCTAAGGAGGGTGGACCCCTGTTAAGAAAAAAAGGGGCCATTCATTAGAGAGAGAGGAAAGCACTTTCTCTTCAAGTGGGATATGAGAAAGAACTTGCCTACCTGAGAGATGACAGTAACAAAAAATAAAAATAAAATAAAATAAGAGACAGAATGCAAGATAAAAGCTCTCAAGGCTTCTGGCCTAGGAAATTACTCTAGAGTATTTTTGGCTATTAGGCATTCTATAGTTAAAATATTACCCTGTATAAGGCTCACAGTGAGGCTCAGAGCCACACTCAGGCTCTTTTTTCTATTGATATCTGTGTATATACAACAAAAAACTGTACCTTTTAAAATACAGTACCTTTTATATCTGTACCTTTTAAAATACAGTTTTCTGTATATACAGGTGATAATATATTGTTTTTTAAAATGACTTT
The DNA here is from genome assembly GCF_049354715.1 of Callithrix jacchus. Classification (NCBI taxonomy): domain Eukaryota; kingdom Metazoa; phylum Chordata; class Mammalia; order Primates; family Cebidae; genus Callithrix; species Callithrix jacchus. The sequence goes on from NC_133511.1 coordinate 95,640,396, forward strand.
ATTAAGGTATAATTTAACTGCAATAAAATTTACCAATTTTAAGTTTGTAATTTGATGATTTTTTTTTTTTTTTTTTTTGAGACGGAGTTTCGCTCTTGTTATCCAGGCTGGAGTGCTATGGCGCAATCTCGGCTCACTGCAACCTCCGCCTCCCGGGTTCAGGCAATTCTCCTGCCTCAGCCTCCCGAGTAGCTGGGATTACAGGCACGCGCCACTGTGCCCAGCTATTTTTTTGTATTTTTAATAGAGACGGGGTTTCACCATGTTGACCAGAATGGTCTCGATCTCTTGACCTCGTGATCCACCCGTCTCGGCCTCCCAAAGTGCTGGGATTACAGGCTTGAGCCACCGTGCCCGGCCGATGAATTTTTAAAATATAAAGTCGTGTATTCAGCACTACCACCAAGATACAAAACATTTCACTTGGCCAAAAAAGTTCCCTTGTATCCCTTTGCTAAGCACTCTTTTTAAAGTTTAGCCTTTGGCTGGGCATGGTGGTTCACACCTGTAATCCAGCACTTTGAACGGCCAAGGATGGCGGATCACTTGAGGTCACGTGTTTTGAATGGAGCCTGGCCAACATGGCAAAACCCCACCTTTACCAAAAAAAATGCAAAAATTAGCTGGGAGTGGTGGTGCACTCCTGTAGTCCCAGCTACCCAGGAGGCTGAGGCACGAGAATCACTTGAACCCAGGAGGTGGAGGTTGCAGTAAGCCGAGATTGCACCACTGCACTCCAGCCTTGGCGACAGAGTAAGACTCCGTCACAACAATAAATAAATAAATAAAAATAGAATGTGGCCTTTGCCATCCTCAACTGCATGAGTGGACTCTGATTACTGTTAGATTTGCACCAAAAATGGCAAAATAATAATAATAATAAGCCACTTGCTGGTGACTGGTTCAGGAATCAATATGAAAATATAAGTAATTCTGGCCTAAGAGAAGATGACTATAGACTTCTGGGACAGGAAAACCATCCTCTTCTGGTCTGACAGACTAACTAATGCTGGACTAGATATTTCATCGTAAACAAACAAAAAGTGAACAAAACTTGTAAAAGAACTATTTTCAGACTTTAGACAACAGGCAGTGTAGGACTGTGATCCCTTTACTTAACCCCAGTTTCTACCCTGAAGAACTGTCTGGATCACAAAGTGGAGAAATGTAAGCCAAGCAGGAAAGACTCATCTACAGAACTGTTGAGGTGACGATCAGAGTTTGGGAGGCTAAGCAGCTCGAATTTGTGAGGCAGACCACCAGAGAGAAGGTAACAGAACTAAGCAGAAAACATGATTGTTTTAAACAAATATCTCAACATAATAAAATGGGGAAAAGATCATCTTTTCAACAAATGATGCTGGAAAAAATGAATATACATATGAAAAATTATAGCAATAATTATAACCTTTGCCAACATTTAGTACAAGCCTACTACTACATAATTCTTAATGCAGAATAAGCAAGGATGCTGTTTCTAAGATCAGGAAGAACTAAGTCACCTTCTATGTAACATCATAATTAATAAGTGTCCTAGCTAGTACAATTGGCAATAAAACAACTGCAAACAAATAAGTAAACTGTCCTTAGTTATAGATAGATATTATTACATAAATAAAAAATTCTACAGAATGTACAGAAAACTACCAGAACTAGTGAGTGAAATTAGCAAGAGCGTAGGATGCAAAGCCAAGATTTAAAAATCCATTGTAGTTCTATATGCTAAAAACAAAATAATTTTAAAAAGAAATTTAATAAAATATATACCTTACGAAAATATCAAGAAAATAAAAATTACTTAGGTAATAGAAATAAGGGCCAATATGGCAAAACCTTGTCTCTACTAAAAATACAAAAATTAACTGGGCATGGTGGCGGGTGCCTGTAATCCCAGCTACTCGGAGGCTCAGGTAGGAGAATCGCTTGACCTGGGGGCAGAGGTTGCAGTAAGCCAAGATTGCACCATTTCACTCCAGCCTGGGTGAAAGAGCAAAACTCCATCTCCAAAAAGAAAAAAAAAAAAAAAACTAGGCACTTAAACTGTAAAACAATGTTGAGAGAAATTAAGGGAAATATATATAAATAGAGAAATATATATACCATATTTGTAGTTGGAGGATTTAATATTTTTAAGATATCAATTCTCTGTAGACACATAGAGTCAAAACAATACCAAGCGAAGTTCCAGGAAGATATCTGGAGAAATGGACAAGGGAATCCTAAAATTGATATAGAAATGCAAAAGAGCCAGAATAGCAAAAACAGTTTTAAAAATAAAGAATGATTTTGGAGGGCTTGCATAGTTAATGTGAAGACTTACTCCAAAACTATATTAATAAGGACAATATGCTACTTACAGATCAGTGGAACAAAAAGGAATCCAGAAATAAACCCACATAGGCATATTGTTAAAAACATAACTGTTTTAAACAAACGTCTCAAGGGAATGCAAGGGGGAAAAATAGCCTTTTCAACAAACAATGTTGGAAAATTTGAATATCTAGATCCAAAATAATAATCATAATAATCAAAATAATAATCATAATAATCTCTGCTAACATCAAATAGAAAAATATAAGCATATGTCAGCACAAAGGCTTGCACGAAAATATTTTTAAGGATTTATTTATAGTAGCCAAAAGCTACAAATAGCTTAAATATAAATCAACAGGTTACATCAGAATTAACAAATTTTGGCATTTTTATACAATGACATACCACTAAATAGTAAAAAGCTATAAACAACTAATACATAGAATTCGAGAGTCAGCATCTATGACTCTCAAGAACATTATACTAAGCCAACGAAGGCAGACTAAAATCATACTGTATGATTCAATTTATATAAAATTCTAAGATAGGTAAAACTGATGTATAGTGATTGTTGTCTGGGCTACAAATTGGAGTGGCAGATTGCCTGGCAAAAGCCTCAGGAAAATTGTCTGGGGATAACAGAGATGTTCTATATCCCAGTGGGGGAGGCTATTACAAAGATGAATACATTTGTCAAGATCCACTGAACTTAAAAGTGGATAAAATTTATTGCATGTAAATTATATATCAACAAAGTTGATTTTTATACAATACCTGCTAATACATATCTCTGAAGAAACCATTCTAGTATACTTTCTCAGAATTCAAGACTTGCCAATAAACTTAAATGTGATTAAACCCAATGAAGTAATATAGCCCTCATCTAAGGAACATGGCCAAAGAATTTCTTTGGTATATCAAGATTAGAAAACATAACTTCTACAGAAGGGGAGTAAGCTGGGCACACTACACAGGGCTACCATGCACCAGGATTCATTCCTGGCCCTCAACGACTACTGGGAAAAAGTTGAACAGGTGAAGAGCAATTCATAATTGCTCCTCTGGAACCCTGGCAGCAGGAGGCCCCATGATACCCACAGACACCTGAGCTGGTAGACAGAACTGCTTAGAGAGGTGGTAGGGACACAACTCTTGAATGTGCAGAGCCCAGAGGGTTTGGTACAAGACCATCCGCAGTGGAGTATGGTCAGGATTCCCATCTCCCAATGCTCGCCATGTTCCTCTAGGAGACTTTAGCATGGAAGAGTTGTCCAACCCAAAACAGAGCAGGGTGGTCTTGCCCATGAGATGAGGCCAATCAAATCTAAGCACCACCCTGTCTGCTGGCCTCTTCCAGGGTCCCAGCCTGGCCACACCCATCTGCAGTGCAGACTCAGATGCCCAACCATGGTGCCTCCTAGATCCACCAATGGCAGACTGCAACTGACCATGGGGGAGAGCTCCAGAAGAGTGACCCCTGCAGACAGACATGTACTAGCCCACCCTCACTCTCCTACCACCACAGCCCCTCCTGAGCTGCTTTGCCAGTACACACTCACCCACAGCCACACCCCCACTTCTTTGTCTACACGTCGGTAGACCTTGTCTTCCTTTTCCAGTTGGCATGCAGTGTACCCCACTGCACTACTGCTGCTGGCATGAGCGTATCCCACCCCCACACCACCACTGCCAGCACCAACATGCAAACAAAGGCCAGTGGTCCCACACCCCTCCCCCAACCCCTCCCCTGAACTGCATCACCACCACTACTGGCACAATTGCCCTCCATGGAGGCCATCAGTTCTGCATCCACCAGCAGCCACCCCCACACCAATCACCATCAGTGCAAACATGCACACTGATGCCAGTGGCCTTGTTCCCCTGCCCCAGTTTTACTGTTCCATTCACTGTGAATGTGCACCTGGGGCCAAGCAGCCTGGTGCCCACCAGCACCCTATCCCAGCTGACAAGCATTCACTCCACTGCACGGCCACTGCTGGCACATGTGAACAAGCACAGATCCTGCTGTAACTGCCCTGACAAAGCACTTTGGTTGGTATCATCCATCAGAGTGTTGTATCGGTGGTCTGTGAATACCTCAGTCTCTCAGCACAGCAAGTTCCTAACCTCAAGGGACCAGAGAACAAAGCTGGGGGCCCTATACCAGCTACCCGGGGTTAAAACATGTACCCCAGGAGTGCTAAGCTGAGACTTGACCTCTAATATCTTTTAGAAATGAAGCCAGTAGACTGCACAAACCTTACATCACAATGAAACCCCCAAAGGCATCAAGGAAGATAACAGAAAAAAAAAAAAAAAACATCCATAGGAAAGCAACTTTGAACATTAAAGGAACGTCAGTCCACACAGATGAGAAAGGAGAACAAGAACTCTGGTGATTCCAAAAGCCAGAGTTTCTTCTTACCTCCAAACAACTACACTCGCTCTCCAATAATGGTTCTTAACCAGTCTGAAATGGCTGAAATTACCAAAATATAATTCAGAATATGGTTAGAAATGAAGATCATCAAGAGATTTGGAAGGAAGTCAAAACCTAATCCAAGGATTCTAAGGAATACAATAAAACAATACAGAAAATGAAAGATAAAATGGCCATTTTTTTTTTCTTTCTGAGACAGAGTTTCGCTCTTGTTACCCAGGCTGGAGTGCAATGGCGCAATCTGAGCTCACCGCAACCTCTGCCTCCTGGGTTCTGGCAATTCTCCTGCCTCAGCCTCCTGAGTAGTTGGGATTACAGGCATGCACCACCATGCCCAGCTAATTTTTTGTATTTTTAGTAAAGATGGGGTTTCACCATGCTGACCACGATGGTCTCGATCTCTTGACCTCGTGATACACCCACCTCAGCCTCCCAAAGTGCTGGGATTACAGGCGTGAGCCACCGCACCCAGCCAAAATGGCCATTTTAAGAAAGAACCGAATTGATCTGACAGAGCTGAAAAAATTAAGAATTTCAGAACAAAATCTCAAGTATTAACAGCAGAATTGACCAAGATGAGGAAAAAGTCTCAGAGCTCAAAGATCAGTTATCTGAGGTAATTCAGTACAACAAAAATAAAGAGAAAAGAATGAATAGAACATCTGAGAAATGTGAGATTATGTAAAGGACCAAATCTACTGTTCATTAACATCTCTGAAAGACAGAGAGAGAAAGCAAGTGACTTGGAAAACATATTTCAGGATATCATCCATGAAACTTTCCCCAACCTCACTAGAGAAGCCAACATTCAAACTCAGGAAATGCAGAAAACCCTTATGAGATAGTACACAGATGACTATCCTCAAGACACAGAGTCATCAGTTTCTCCAATGACAAAATGAAAGAGAAAATATCAACGCCAGCTAGAGAGAAGAGGCAGGTCACCTACATAGGCAACCCCATCAGGCTAACAGTGGACATTTCAGCAGAAACCCTACAAGCTGGAAGAGACTGGGAGCCAGTATTCAGCATTCTTTTATTTATTTATTTTTTTTTGAGACAAGAGTCTTGCTTTGTCACCCAGGCTGGAGTGCAGTGGCATGATCTCAGCTCGCTGAACCTCTGCCTCCTGGGTTCAAGCTATTCTGCTTCAGACTCCTGAGTAGCTGGGATTACAGGCACCTGCCAACATGCCTAGTTAATTTTTCTATTTTAAGTAGAGATGGGGATTTGCTATGTTGGCCAGGCTGGTCTCGAGCTACTGACCTCAGGTGATCTGCCTGCCTTGGCCTCCCAAAGTGCTGGAATTACAGGTGTTAGACATCACACCTGGCCCTCAGCATTCTTTAAAAAATAAATAAATAATTACAGGCTGAGGGTGGTGACTCATGCCTGTAATACCAACACATTGGGAAGCCAACGCAGGTGTATCAACTGAGGTCAGGAATTCAAGATCAGCCTGGCCGACATGGTGAAATCCTTTTTCTATTAAAAATACAAAAATTAGCTGGGTGTGTTGGTGGGTGCCTATAATCCCAGCTACTGAGAAGGCTGAGACAGGAGAATTGCTTGAACCCAGGAGGCAGAGGTTGCAGTGAGCCAAGATCGCATCATTGTACTCAAGCTTGGGCAACAAAGAGTGGAAACTACATCTCAGAAAAAACATCTAAACAAGAATTTCATATCCAGCCAAACTAAGCTTCATAAGCAGAGAAATAGATTATTTTCAGACAAGCAAAGGCCAAGGGAATTGTTACCACAAGACCTGTCTTACAAGAGGTCCTGAAGGAAGCACTAAATATGAAAAGGAAAAACTGTTACTGGCCACTACAGAAGCACACTAAAGTACATAGACCTTTGATACTATTAAGTAACCACACAAACAAGTCCACATAACAACCAGCTAAAAACATGATGACAGGATCAAATCTACACATACCCATATTAACCTTGAATATAAATGGGATAAATGTCCCAGTTAAAAGGCACAGAGTGGCAAGTTGGATAAAGATCCAATGGTATGCTGTCTTCGAGAGATCCATCTCACATGCAATGACATCCATAGGTTCAAAGTAAAGGGATGGAGTAAAATCTACCAAACAAACAGAAAACAAAAGAGAGCAGGAGCTACTATACTGATTTCAGACAAAGCAGAATGCAAATCAACAAAGACCAAAAAAGACAAAGAAGAGCATTACATAATGGTAAGGAGTTCAATTTAACAAGAAGACTTACCTATTATATATATATATATATACACCCAACACAGGAGCATCCAGATTTATATAACAAGATCTTAGAGGCCTACAGAGAGACTTAGATAACTGCACAATAATATAGTGAGACTTCAATAGCCACTGACAGTATTAGGCAGATCATCAAGGCAGAAAACTAACTAGGATATTCAAGACCAGAACTCAACACTTGATTAAATAGACCTAATACACATCTACAGTACTCTCCACCCTAAAACAACAGAATATACATTCTTTTCATCTTCACGTGGCAATACTCTAAAATCAACCACCCAAATGGCCACTAAAAATCCTCAGCAGATCTAAAAATATGAAATGATACCAACCACACTCTGGGACCACAGAGCAATTAAAATAGAAACCAATGCTAAGAAGATCACTCAAAACCAGTCACCTGAAAATTAGCCTACTCCTGAATGACTTTGGGTAAACAACAAAATTAAGGTAGAAATCAAGAAATCCTTTGAAATTAAGGAGAACAAAGAATCTCTGGGACACAGCTAAGGCAATGTTAGGAGGGAAGTTCATAGCACTCAATGTCCACATCAAAAAGTTAGAAAAATCTCAAATTAATAATCTACTATCATCCTTAAAGAAACTAGAGAAACAAGAGCAAACCAACCACATGGCTAGCAGAAGACAAAAAATTAACCAAAATTAGAGCAGAACTGATGAAAATTGAGACTCACTCTAAAAACATAAAAAGATCAATGAATCCTTAATTTTTCAAAGAATAAAGAAGACAGATAGATCACTAGCTATACTAATAGAAAAGAAGATCCAAATAAACACAATCAGAGATGACAAAGGGGTTGTTACCACCAAACCCACAGAAATACCAAACCACCCTCAGAGACTACTGTGAATGTCATTATGCAATCAAACTAGAAAATCTAGATGTAATGAATAAATTTCTGGAAACATATAATCTCCCAAGACTGAACTAGGAAGAAATTGAATCCCTGAACAGACCAATAACAAGTTTCAAAATTGAATCAGTAATAAAAAGCCTATCAACCCGAAAAGGCCCAGGACCAGAAAAATTCACAGTTGAATTCTACCAGATATCTAAAGAAGAGTTGGTACCATTTCTACTGAAGCTATTTTTAAAAACTGAGAATAAAGGACTCCTCCCTAACTCATTCTATGAGACCAGCTTCATCCTGATACCAAAACCTGGCAGAAACATGGCCTAAAAGGAAAACTCCAGGCCATTATTTTTGACCTGGATTCTTGACCAAATTTAGATACAAAAATACTCAACAAAATACTAGCAAACTGAATTCAGCAGCATACCAAAAAGCTAATCCACCACAATCAGGCAGGCTTTATCCCTGAGATGCAAGGTTGAGTCAACATACACAAATCAATAAAGGTAATTTATTACCTAAACAGAGCTAAAAACAAAAAACACATGATTATCTCAATAGCTGCAGAAAAGAGTTTTAATAAAATTCAACATCCTTCATGTTGAAAAAACAAACAAACAAAAACCTCAACGAACTAGGCATTGAAGGAACATATTTCAAAACAATAAGAGCCATCTATGCCAACCCACAGCCGACATCATACTAAATAGGCAAAAGCTGGATGCATTCCCCTTGAAAACTAGAACAAGACAAGGGTGCCCTCTATTACCACTCGTATTCAACATAGTCCTAGAAGTCCTAGCCAGAGCAATTAGGCAAGAGAAAGAAATAAAAGGCACCCAAACAGTAAGAGAGGATGTCAAACTATTCCTGTTTGCAGATGAATGATATTTTATAACTAGAAACCCCCCCCACAGTCCTCATCCAAAAGTTCCTTAAGTGAATGAACAACTTTAGCAAAATTTCAGGATACAAAATCAATGTACAAAAACTGGTAGCATGCCTATACACCAACATCATCCAAGCTGTGAGGCAAATCAGAAACTTAATTCTGTTCACAATATCCACAAAAAGAAAAGAGAATACCTAGGAATACAGCTAATCAGGGAAGCAAAAGATCTCTACAAGGAGAATTACAAAACACTAGTGAAAGAAATTAGAGTTTACACAAACAAATGAAAAACATTTCATACTCATTGATAGGAAGAATTAATGTTATTAAAATGGCCATACTGCCCAAGGCAATTTACAGATTCAATGCTATTCCTATCAAACTACCAATGGAATTCTTCCCAGAATTTTTTTAAAACTATTTTGAAATTAATTTAAAATAAAGAAGAGCCCAAATAGCTAAGGCAATTCTAAGCAAAAAGAACAAAGCTGGAGATATCCCATTACTTGTCTTCAAACATACTATAAGGCTACAGTAATTTAAAAGTATAGAACTGGTACAAAAATAGACACATAGACAATGGAACTGAACAGAGAGCCTGAAAATAATGCCACATACCTACAGTCATCTGATTGTTGACAAAGTCAACCAAAACAAGCAATGGCAATGGGAAAAGGATTCCCTATTCATTATATGGTGCTGGGATTACTTGCTAACCATATGCAGAAGATTTAAATGGGACCCCTTCTTTGAACCAAATATAAAAGTAACTCAAAGTGTATTAAAGACTTAAATGTAAAACCTAAAAGTATAAAAATCATAGAAGATAACTTAGAAATTATCATTCTGGACATGGGACCTAGCAAAGATTTCATGATGAAGATGCCGAAGCAACTGTGACAAAAGCAAAAGTGTACAAGTGGGACCTAAAGAGCTCTGTACAGCAAAATAAACTATCAACAGGGTAAACAGATAATCTACAGAATGGGAGAAAATATTTACAATCTATACATCCAACAAAGATCCTATATCTAGAATCCATAAGGGACCTAAACAAATTAACAAGCCGAAAACAAACAACCCCATTAAGAAGCCGGCAAAGGACATGAGCACTTTTCAAAAGAAGACATACAGGTGGCCAAGAAGCATATGAAAAAATGCTCAACATCACTAATCATTAGAGAAGTGCAAATCAAAACCACAATGAGATACCATCTAACATTAGTCAGTGTCTCTTATTAAAAAGTTAAAAACTAGCAGATGCTGGCAAGGTTATGGAGAAAAGGGAACACTTATACACTGTTGACGAGAATGTAAGTTAGTTCAGCCATTGTGGAAAACAGTTTGGCGATTTCTCAAAGAATTTAAAACAAAATTTTCATTTGACCCAGGAATCTCATTATTGGGTCTATATTCAAAGGAATATAAATCACTCTACCATAAAGGCACACACACATGTATGTTCATCACAGCACTATAACAATAACACAGACATGGAATCAACCTAAATGCCCATCAATGATAGACTAGATAAAGAAAATGTGATACATATAGACCATGAAATAATAATGAGCCTTAACAAATAATGAGATTATATCCTTTGCAGCAATACGGATGGTGCTGGAGAACACAGTCCTAAGCAAACTAACACAGGAACAGGAAACCAAATACCATGTGTTCTCACTTATAAGTGGGAGCTAATCATTGAGTACATATGGACACAAAGAAGAAAACAACAGATAATCCAGGCCTACTTTAAGGTGGAGAATGGGAAGAAGGTGAAGACTGAAATACCACATATCAGGTACTATACTTATTATCTGGGTGATGAAATAATCTGTGCACCAAATCCCTGTGGCATGCAATTTTCCTATATAACTAACTTGCATATGTTCCCCCGAACCTAAAATAAAATTTTAAAAAAGAAAGAAAATGTAACTTCTTTTCTTCTAAGAATTTGGGTTATCATTTTTGATGTCTGAAGCTAGTTTGTTCCCTCAGGCACAAAGAAAATAAGTATTATATACTACTTAATTCATGGAAGATTATCAGGCTGTCTTTGCAGGTTCCCTCTCTTATTTTATTACTTATTTTCTCCCTTCATTCTAGATAAACAGGTTTTCCCCACACATCCAACTAAATAACAGTTGAGCATTTAAAATGAGGTACTAATTATAATTATACAGCCTATAAATATGCTTTATGTTTGTATTTTTCATTTACGTATTTTCCCCATTTTTTCCCCATATTTTCAGATCTATCTATGTTGCTATATATAGATCTACTTGGTTGCTTCTAATGCTATATTCTCTGCAGCATAAATTTCTACAGCATGTGTCTCTCGTATTTTGTGTATCAATTTCTCTAGTGATAAAAACACCTAGGTTACCTTTGAATACTGACAGTGATGAATATCCTTATACATCCACATGGGAAGTCTCCCATGTAATACACACCCAGACATGGTATTGCTGGTTCACAGGTATGCTAACACTTATACTATATGGTAACACTTATACTATTAGCTTAATTTCCAGAAATATTGTACTAGTTTCTATTCCCACCAGTGATGCATTGTGTATTTTAAAGTTAAGCTCATTTAAAATATATTCTGCCACCTAAAGTGGCAGATTACAATATAATAGATTTCATTTTGTTTCTGGATTCTATACATTCATAAGGAAGAAGTAATAATTTTGTCTTGTTTCTGGTTACTCTACATTCATAAGGAAGAAAGAAAATATGTCATTCATTTCATCACCCAGGAAGGTAGTTGAGTCTTGATTTCTAAGGTACAGGCTCTTTTTTAGTTCAGAAAAAAATAAACAATGATACTGTGTTTTAGAGCCAGAAGGAGGAGTTGCTAGGCAGAGAAACACTACCACTGAAGACAACCCCAAATAGGTCTCTGTGCTTCAAAGACCTAGGTCCATTTAATGAACCAAAGATTTGGAAAGGAGAGAAGAATTGGAGGCTTTATAGTGTTATCTGACAGGTTGATGGCTATTGATTCTCTTAACATATACCTACTTGCCATGGGTGTGAGGACTGATCCCACCTAAACTGCCTGTGTAGTGCAAGGACTGTAGAAGGCTATAATTAGGTAGGAAGTGCTATACTCCTTGAAGTCTAAGTGAGGGTCCCTCTGTTTAAATTTGGTACAGTGGAAACAAATCACAGACTGGAAAGATTCACCTCAAATGAATTGTTGTGTCTGCCTTTAAGGACTTTTAAGTCCCCAGAGTTCTTGTAAAACCCAAGCAAGGGGAAGGATTCTGTAAAGTAAAATGCCTGATAACAAACTTTCAAGCAATCTTAGTGGATCAAACCAGATTTAGCCTTATTTAGACCAAAAAAAATAAAAATTGCTTCTTAAAGTCTTAGTCTAGGAATCTCTTCTTATCTCTCTCTCATCTTTCCCTTGTTGATCTCATAAATTTCTACAGCTTTAAAAGCTATCAACAGGCTTATGACTTTTATTTTGATATATAATTAATTCATGCACACACCCACACTGCACATAATCCCTGTGACCATACCCTTCACCTTTTCTTCTTTGCACTTGTTACTATTTGTTTTTTTAAGATGTTGGCGGTTTGACCTACAAACTAGGTTGTATATTAGCCAATACATGAGTCCCATCTTGTTTATTTTCCAAATATATATCTACTTGTGTCTGATGTAGTTCCTGATACAGAGTATATAATTAATAAACATTTTCGAATGGATGAATAAATAAATGAGTTAAAGCCCTAGAGTTGTACAACAATTCACATTTGTAACATAAAAAGAAAACACTTCTTAAAATCTTTTCCCATTAGTCATGCCATCTTGCTCTCTTCATTAATAATTCTGGAGCATGGGGTCTCTGTCTCCTTTATTCTGTCACTTTCTATTCTCATCTCTGATGCAGAGTCCTTTACTCATAAAAATGCAAGTATGTGAATGCTCTAAGGCTGCCTTATGATGCAAAAGGAAAATTTGTTTGCCTTATAGATGGTCCATTTAAGAAAACAGGAATTCACCACTGCTATCCAAAGATGAAATCTAGAATAGGTTTCCTGGAGTAGCAAAATTAACCAGAACCTAACAGAGGATAGAATGTGGAGAAACAGAGGCAATAAAACAACAGAAAGTAACAGACTAAAAACAAAGAAAGTATTTACTGGTACTCATCTGATGGGTACCATACTCATTTTGGAGTAAAAGATGACCCCATGGCAACAGAAAAAATATGTATTGCATCATTCTCTGAACAATGAATATATTGAAGCAAGCCATTCACGGGATTAGATTTCCTTCTTGTAATATCTGGACTCTCACTTTCTAGATGTTTCTAGATAAAGTTATAGTCCCAAACAAATCTTATGGTTCTCATTTAATTAGAATTATTCCTCAACTATCAGTTTGCTAAGATCTGACTTAGCCACTGCAGAATATCCACCATTATAATTTAGGCTCTCATCATTCTACTGCACTTTAGAATAAAACCTCACAAAGAACGGGATACATATATAGGGAACTGTAGAAGGAGACTAGGGAGTAAGAAGTCACAAGCAGTGATGGGCAGTTGAGCATCTTCACTTTAGCATAGAGCTAGGGAGGGAGATGAGCGGTTTTCAGGTTCTATCTTCCTTTCAGTGTTGGGGTCATGGAACTTTCTTCCAAGCCAGCAAGTAAGACAGAAGATTCTGCCTGACATCTTCTCTGCATGGTACTCTGAGCTAAAAATAGCTACTCTAGATAATGAATGCTATGGCACTGCTAATTTATTTAAATGAAAAAGTCCTCATCTGTGATTTTCGTATTTTTGCCCAGCCAACTAAACTTTGCCTAAAGCAGACAACATGCTGGTGGTCACTAGACTATTACTAATAGTAGTAGATTTCGCTCATTAAAATGATTTTAGAGTCTCTCAGTGCAATAAGCATGGCCTGTTGTCACTATTTCTATTTTTATTCCTTTGGGATAGAAAGACTGAATTGAATTACAGCAAATGACTCTGCAGTTAAACTTGAGGGGATGTGAAGAACAGAGTATGCCTAAGGTTTTGCTACCTTCTCAAGAATAGGTGGAAAATGGCTATGAATACTTAAAAGTTAGTCAGCCCTGGTTCCTCTCAAAAAGGAATTTATCTAACTATTCTTAGCTTTGGCTTTCTTATCAGTAAAGTTAGGGCAATAATATATATGGTACAGAATTATGATTAATAATTAGAAGCAACTTATATCTAACACACAAGGCATATGACAGGTGGTTGATAAATGTTACCTGTTCTTATAGTTCTCAGAAATTTGCCCAAAATAAGGGTCATTAAATCTTATGAATTTTTCCAACACATTCCCAATATTTCATTGAGAATTTACAGATAGAAGCATAGTAATAATCATATTGATGCAACAGAAAAAGATATAACTATACAGAAACATTAATAATAATAAAATGACTCTCCTGTCAATATTGGTAGCTTGGACCAGAATTAACCATGAGTGGAAATGAAGTGGAAGGGCTTCTGTTTCCACCTGTAACAGCATAGCTTGTAGCAAACCAAGATACTCCTGTCGTAGTTCATCTGTACTACTATAACAAAATACCACAGAATGGGTAATTTATAAATAATAGAATTGACTTTCTCATGTTTTAGAGGCCGGACAGTTCAAAATCAAGGTGCAGACAGATTTCCATGTCTGGTGAGGTCTTGCTCTCCACATTCCAGATGGCACCTTGCTGCCTCATCCTCACATGGTGAAAGGCAATGGGAAAAAAAAAAAAAGGCCTAGCTAGTTCCCTCCAGCACTTTCAAAAGGACATTAATCCCATTCACCAGGCTGGAGCCCTCATGACAATCACCTGTCAAGTACTTCTCCTCTTAAGACCATCACTTTGTGAGTTAAATTCCAACATGTGAATTTTGGAGGGACTCACATTCAAACAATAGCAGCTCCCACAAAGAAAAAAAAAGAGAGCTTTTTAAATCACTGTGTATTTAAAAGCATTGAGAGCTAATTAGGCAGTTAGCACTTAAAGGCCCAACACCCTAAAGAGAAGTGAAGCAGAAAAATGTGAGCCAGTAAGTGTCCGCTTGGAGAATTTCCTAATTTTTGGTGCTGTGGGAAAGGCTGTGTATCTCAGGAAGAGCATAGTTGCTGAGAAGCAGAGTAGCTGAAAAAGGGTCTGGCAATTTTGCAGGACAGAAAAAACAAATAGTGAAATCCAGAGCTGCCAAGGAAGGAAAGACAGAGGAAGAAACAAGCCTGACACACAGTTACATTTTTAAGATACACAAAGCAACCGGCTAAGAATCTAAGCAGAATGCCACTTAAAGGAAAAGTCATTTTCCACAGTGTGACAGTGAAAAAGAGCCAAGTTAGAGCATATGAACAGAGTATAAAAAAGGGTCCTAATAAACAGATAAATACCCCAGCCTGTCAGTTAAGACCATCTGAGGCTATGTCCCCAAGACTGAGGTTAAACAAGTGTATATTTGAATTCATAACAACTGTAAGTCAGACACCTTATGTTAAATTCAGTTGTTGATTAAATTAAAGTGTAGTTTCCTCACTGTAGTTTCCTGACAGAGAACAAGGCGAACCCTTTCTGGGGACTGACAAAATCATCTGAACACATGTAATTTTTTCATATAAAATATTCATCATTTAATAAAAAGATGCCAAGGAGATGGAGTTCAGGACACAGTACACCAAAATATGGCACCTTGGATTTCGGGAAACAACAAAAGCAATAAGATCACTCTCACCCTCCCCTTGCCTCTTCTCCCCTGAAGCAGGCCATAAAAACCTAGCTAGTCTTCCCCTGAAGCAGGTCATAAGACCTTAGTTCCATAGACCCTCTCCCTATATCTGAAAGAAAGAAACCCTCTTATCCACAAACACACAGAGATGCCAAGAAGCATCTGAACAAACAACGCTTACTAAGTCTACCCTCCACTCCCAGCTTGAAACCTTTAGATCATACCCCCTTTTGTTCACACTTCTGTGTGACTATCCACTCTTCAGCAAACCTAAGCATAAAAATACAGTTCTCCTTATTTCTTTGCGTCATTACTTCTGAAGGTTCCTGTGTCACAGAAAACTTACATTAAGTAAATTTGCATGCTTTCCTCATTTTAATCTGTCTTTTATTATAAGTGCCTCAGCCGTGAAACTTGTGATGGATGAGAAATCTTTTATTCCCTACAAAGGCAGATGGAGAAACAAGACAAAAATAAAGCCCAGATGACTTAAAAAAGACTCACAGATTATCAAAATCAATATTATCTAATAGAACTTTCTACAATGGTAGAAATGTTTTATGTGTGTGCAATCCAATATATGTCACTGCACACATGTGGCTATTGAGTACTTGACATGAGGAAATGAATTTTCTTTTTTATTTTAATTGATTTACATTTAAAGAGCCACATGTACCTAATGGCCACAGTCCTGGATAGCACAGCCGTAGCCATAGGAATGCATAAGTCTCATACTGATAAAGGTAAAAGATAATTAATAGAAATATTTGATTAATTCATCAAGGAAGAAAAAGGAAACATATAACAAATGAGACCAAAAGAAAACAGCTATTGTAGTATAATGGTCAGCATCTACCCAAATATATCAGTAACTATGTTAATCACAAGAAAAGAATCTATATTCCAATAGAAAAACAAAGATTGCCAGACTGAAAAGAGAAACAAAGCTTAAACTCTACGCTGCTTATAACCATCACACATTTGATTATAAGCATTTCTTTAGATATTGCCTCTTCTCCAATCTAGTTTCTCATCCTCTACAACTCTTATTATATTAGACACATGTTCGGCCCATTCAGTCTGCTTCTATGTCTCAACCTTTTTTCCCCTGTTTTCCATTTTTTTTTATCTTTGCTGCATTTTGGTTAGCTTTTCCATCTCGGTCTTCCAGTTCAGTAATTCTCATTTTAGCTATGATCTACCTATTGTTTAACTCTTTCATTGAATTTTTAATTTCAAAAAAAATTTTTTAATTCATTTTTTGGAGTTCTTTCCTGTTTTTCAAGTTCACGTATTCTTATATCTTATTCTTTCCTTGTGGTTTTTACTCCATTTATCACTTTAATTAAGTATAACTATTCTGTAATATCTTTCATATTGTTCTAGTTTCTCAAGTCCTTAAAGTTCTAACAGTCGTCTTCACTATGGCTAATTACTCTTGGCCATGGTGAATTATTTTCTTCTGTGATTTATAAATTTTAATCCCAAGCTCTTGTTGGTAGTTCTTTATCACCTTGGACTGTCAGAAGTGTAGCTATACAGTTTTGCTTCTGCTGGATGCCCCAGAACTTCATTGGTGTGAAGGATTGTTATTCATTATAAAATCCTAGAAGAATGTCAATTGAGACTTCACATTTGAATATGGAAAACTTTGGAGCTTTGATTTCTCAGGGAAATTTTTTTTTTTAGTTTTAGTGTTTCATTTTTCTAATTCCCCATTAACTGAGAGAGAGCGATTCTAAGATTCTGCCTTTATGCTGGGTTCTCAGTTCCAACTTACTGCCTCACACAAGTCAAAGCCTTATCTTCTGCCTCCAGGAGACCTTCAAAACTACAGCCCCTAGTTCCCAGTGGCTAGATCCAATCACCAGCTTCCCTAGCCTCCACAGCATTAGCTGGTAAGTTTATTGCTCTGGCTTTAATTTTCCTTTTCTTGCACCCACTAATATCTATCTTATGAGAAGTCAGTCTTCTGTTATTTTTTTAATCAATAACTTCTAGGTGGTTAAAGAGATGAGTAGCTTTGCTTAGACTCAGCCTATCAAACTCCCAGAATTACATCACGATTTTTAGACCACATTTTCTCCTCTTTCTGCCTCTAGTTCTGAATTTATTCAGGTTACCCTGCTCCCGTGCCCCTCAGATCTAGAGGCTTCACTATCTTACACAAAATTTCCAATCACATTTATATTCTTTATAGATTTTCCAAGGTTCTGTGGATTCACAGAGGTAAGAGAATCTTATTGTGGTGTGCATTGCCATCTGGCATCTTGCTGCTCCAACCTTCCTTCTTTCTTCTTCTCAGCCAGACCTCTTAGGCTCTGACTTTTCCAAAAGCTCATGCTCCTACATGTCTTCTTTCTTAGCATGCATAGGAAGCCTAATTCTCCTAATGGAAAGTAGACCTCACTTCACAAAAGCATGTCTGTGTTCTCCAATGCTGCGAACATTTTGGTGAATAAGAATTTCTCTATACATTTAGACTCACAAAAGTCATGCAGAGAACAGAGGCAAGACCAAACATTGCTAGAGACTTTTCTTTAATTGAGAAAACTGCAAGTTAATCTATACACCACAGAGAAAATAAGTTTCAGCAGCTTTAAGGATTTTTTTGATACTCATACACACACATACACACATTATAAAATGTGTCTTTTAATTTAACAATATTGATTAAGCACATAATAAGCAGTATGCTAGGTTTCATGGATACAATTATAAACAAAACTACAGTTATCCATCACTTAATGATGGGGATACAGTCTGAGAAATGCATTGTTAGGTGATTTCATCATTGTGTGAACATCGTAAAATGTACTTACACAAACTGAGATGGTTTCGCCTACTATACACTTAAGCTATATAATGTAGCCTATTGCTCCTACGCTGTAAACCTGTCAAACATGTTGCTGTATGAAATACTATATACAATTATAACACAATGGTAAGTATTGTGTACCTAAACCTATCTAAACATAGAAAAGGTACGGTAAAAATACAGGAACAATCTTTTTGGACCACTGTTGTATATATACTGCGTCATTGACCAAAATATTGTTACACGGCACATGTATTAATTGCTTCCAGTATTTAATTGCTTCCCCTTTCCTATTAAACTGTAAATCCTAGGAGGGTGGGGCTATGTTTTACTTATTTCCCTCAAGATCCAAGTGCTTAGCAGTGTGCTGGCACTTAACAATATTTGTTGAATACATAAATGACTGAATATATTAATACATGAATGAGTTTTGTTGCAAAGATGAAAACCTAAAAGGAAAATGATATGAAATTGGTCTTTAAACCTGCAGATATATATTTAAAAAGACACTAAGCTCTATCCTTTCAGTTCACTCATGTCAGCAACTTTTCGTATTAATAACCTCTGCTCATTATTTTCCTTTACTTTCTCCCCGTCATTTTCTCCTCCCCTGGCTTCGTTTCCTTGTCTGCCCATCCTGATGCTCATGGCTACCTTTCTGAAATACTCTCTTGTCAATGTACTGACTACTTTAGACAAGCATAATTTATGGGATTCAACTTTGTCTTTGCCTCCTAATGGCCCTTTAAAGTTATTCAGAGGAGGATCTTTCTCTCTGACTGAAAAGAGGGCTTCATGGACCTCATAACTTTCTCAGTTTAGGTAACTGTTGGCTTTACGGTCACTCTAGTTACAAACCATAGTCTCAGTTCAGAAAGTGGAACTGCAAAGTCCACAATATTAAACACCTCTTCAGTTTTCATTCAAAAGTAAAGTTTTTCCTCCCTTCCTCTGCTTAAGGCAGGTGGGTAGTGGGCCACTTGTGCTTGTGGAATGGGGTAGGTCAGCTTCTATCCTCTTTCTCACCTCTCCTTTTCTCTCCCTCACTAGCCACTGGGATTTAAATGCAACTTACAGACACTAATATTCACCAGTTTTTAAATATACAATTGATAAGTTTTGACAAATAAATTCAGTCATTTGAATGTCACTACAATGATAATATAGAATATTTGTATCGTCTCAAAAGTTTCCTCATTCACATTGTTGAATGACTGATCTGCTTTCTATCTCTATACTTGTACCTTTTCCAAAATTTCATATAAATGGAATCATGAAAAGACTACATACTGTATCTGGCTTCTTTTCATAGCATAATGCTTCTGAGATTCATACATGTTATGCTTATCAGTAGATTAGCTTTTTTTAATTGCTGAGCGGTATTCCGTTGTATGGACATACGATTATTTATGTACCCATTCATAATTCAATTGACACTTTTGTCATTTCTTTTTGTCAACCATTATGAATAATGTTGCTATGAGCATTCAGATCCAAATCACTGATTAGGTAGGTACTTAAACTTGTCCCTGATAAATGCCTGAGAGTGGGATTTCTAAGTGATCTGATTAACTTGTAAGAATTGTCAAATGGCATTTCCAAAGTGGCTGTACCCTTCTGCATTTT
Organism: Callithrix jacchus; assembly: GCF_049354715.1. Lineage (NCBI taxonomy): Eukaryota > Metazoa > Chordata > Mammalia > Primates > Cebidae > Callithrix > Callithrix jacchus. Next base: position 95,660,360 of record NC_133511.1, read on the forward strand.
CACCTGAAATGTATGAGAAGGTCGTTTGCTACATACCTCAAGCACTTGGTTTTATCAATCTTTTTTTTTTAATTTAGCCATATATTAGATGCAAAGTGCCAGCTCATTGTGGCTTTAATTAGCATTTTATTAATGATTAATGATACTGAACATCTTTTCACATACCATTCTTCAACAAAGTATATCTTCACATCTGTAGCCAATTTTGTTTTAAATTGTGTCATTTGTCTTACTATTATTGAATTATAAGAGTTCTTGATACATTCTAGAAATAAGTTCTTTGTCATATATATATCTACAAGTATTTTATCAGAGTGTGTTGTTTTCTTTTCATTTCCATTAGTGTCTTTTGAAGAGCAAGAGAGTTTTTCATTTTGATGAAATCCAATTTATCATTTTTTTCTTTTATGGTTCTGGCTTTTTTGGCTTTTTTGTCTACATAAAACTACAAACATTCATCTTATAGGCTTGATTCTAGAACTTTTATAGTTTAGATATATTTGGATATGTTATCTGTTTTGTATTAATTTTTGTATATGGTATGGCATAAAAATCACATTTTACTTTTTTGTGTCTGGATATTCAACTGTTTCAGCATCACTTTTTCTTAGTCCATTTAGACTGCTATAATAAAGAACCATAAATTGGTGGCTTATAAACAAAAGATATTTATATCTCACAGTTCTTGAGGCTATAAACTTTAAGACCCAGCAGCTGGCAGATATGGTATGTATTGTCATATGGTAGAAGGAAGAACTCCGACCTCTTCAGCCCCTTATAAGGGCAATAGTTCCATTTATTAGGGTTCCACATGTGCAACCTAATTACCTTCCAAAGGCCCCACTTCCTAATATCATCACACTGGGGATTAGGTTTCAACACATAAATTTGGTGAGGAAACACACATTCAGTTTGTAGAGTATTATTTACTCATTAACTATATTGGGCACGTTATTAGGTGGCAATTTCTTATGGTTCAAACTAGCATTTAGTCTCTTTAAGCTTCTTTTTCCCCCATATGAAAAGACAGAGAGAGCTATGGTACATACTACACAGGTGATTGTTATGCAGTTTAAATTAGATTAATGCATGCAAAGCACTCTGTCCCCTGTAAAGCACATAAGTGCTCAGTAAAGGTGACTATTGTATAAAACTCATCAAGTCCTGACTATTTACCTGCAAAATATACCTTGAATTTGTCTCCTCCACCTCATCACTATTTATTTACTCATTCAGACATTTACTCACTTAACAACTTCTTATTGATTCACCATGTGTTCCAGGTACTAAGACAGGCATTGGGAATTCAATGGTGAACAAAGCAGACATGGCATGTGCTCCAGTGGGACTTTCAGAATGCAAGAAAAGACAGACTGTTAAATAGCAATTAAAATGGAAACAATAAAAAGTCATGACTCTGGGCTTTTCTCTGGCTAGTGAAAGAATACATTGTCTAGGTCCCATCTTCTTCCCACAGGGTCCTGGGTGAGAGAACACAGGATCAGCCCAGAGATAAGAGAGAACTATTGAAGAAACTCCTCCCAGAGTGATCTATCTATCAAAATGACACATCTGACTATGTCATTCACTTTCTTAACCAGTGTATGGCTTCTTCACTGCCTTCAGGGTAGAGTTAAACCCTTTAAATGACAGATCTGTCACCAACACTCTTAGCACTCTTTCTCTTTCATTTTGTTTCAACATAACGGAACGATTGCTTTTTCTCTATACATGCCATGCTTTTCTATGTCTCTGTGGCTGTGCTCATGCAGTCCATGAAATGTCCTTCACCCTTCCTCTGCCTTAGTAACTCTTCAAATCAGCTGGGATTCTCATGGCTGCAGAAGAAGGCAAGCCAGTTCAAACTAACTTGAGAAAAAAGAGAGATTTACTGTAAGGAAACTGGGATGTTTCCTGAAACAGAGGGCAAGAAAGTGATTGCATATCTGTTGTAGGTAACAGGAGAATGCATTCTCTGGAAAATGCACTCTCTTCACAGCTTGTCTCTGCTTCTCCTTGTGCATGTCAGTGTAACTCACATTGTTGTTATTATTGGTTTTCCTCTATCAAACGGCAGAAAACACAGCACCTGACAGCTCTCAAGCTTCAGTAAGTCTCATGTGGAAAAATCCTAGAGAGGGAAAGTGATTGGCTCAGCATGTTTCATGTGCCCACTCATGGCTCAAACACTTGTGGCTCAGGGACGCAGTGTGATGATGTACAGAATAACTACTCTCACCTTAACCAGGTGGATGGGGAAGGGAATCACCCAGAAAAGCATAAATTAAGCATATAAGGAATCTCAGCTCAGATGATCCTCCTCCAGGAAGCACTCCAGTTTCCCTTTATTGGCTTGGGTGCCTGTGTCCTATGCACACCTACTGCCTCATGAACACATCTAACACTACTGTTCACATTTTTGATCATCTGTTTCTGTGTCTGTCTCATGAATTCTTTGAGGACAAGTATGTAGTATATTCAGTTTTGTGCCCCAAACTTTGAAGATATGGAAAACAAAGCAATAGTGAATGTGGAAATGTATTGAAGATTTTTGGAATAATGAGTAGGTGATTACTTCAACTAACTGGCATTTGAATTTTATTTCTAAAACCCTCATTCTAAAAAGTCATCATTTTCAACTTTCTTTGGAGTCAATATAGCTTCATCCTCTCACAGAGCAAAATCAAGTCACCAATGAGATAATTCCAAACCTTATGATTACATTGTAACTTTCTCTCAGCAGTAATTATTGGAGGTGAGAGAATCTATATAATTGACTTGATTATATATAATATTTAAAATCACCCAATTAACACAATATTATAGAGAAAAGTATGTGAAAGCCACATAAATAAACTATGCTTAAAAACTGTCCAACCCAGCTCATTTGATAACCTATTAACAAGTAAGTTAAATAAAACTCTAATTCAATGACAGCAGCATCCTCTTCCCTTTCCAAAAGTACATGAGAAGATAATATTTTCTCATGGTCAAGAAATGTATTAAATATGTGGAAGAATAAAATGTAAAAGAGAATGAGGAGAAACTTGGTGAAAATTAGCAAAGCAATGCTCTGTTCTCCCTCTGCTGGTTTTTAGGCAGTATTGCTCTTCACAGGTCTGTCCAAAGGCCCAGATGAAATTGTTTCAAGGAATCTCAAAAACATCTATTATGTTTTTGTAATTTTTTTCCAAAAATATTTAAAATGCTCATAATGTTCATCTAAATAAGCCCACCAAAGCCGTCATTACCTTCTCTTCTTATCACAGATAATGACGAATACAGAAAAGATAGAACAAGTAGAATCTGATGGCTTGACCAATTTTCCAAGAGAGCAATTCAAAAGAAGTCATTGATATCAATATTATAAATATAGATTGTATTTTCTGGTTTTCTAAGAATATGATTCTTACAGATTGAGATGCATCCTGATTGAGTAGGAAAAACACTGCATTTTTAGTTAGACAACCTGGGCGAGTGTCTGGACTGTCCCTATTACTTACTGGTTGTGTAACCTTTGAAAATTGTCACTTATATGCTGGTTGTATAACATTACCATTTATGGAATTAAGTTTCATCAACCTCTAAATAAGGAAGCTACACAACAGAATTGTTGGATCCTTTTCTAGTTCTAATATCTTTTGATTCCCAGTGCTGTTGAATCACTAATTTTTAATAATTAATTTCTGCATTTAATTCACACCATTTGGGTCATTTGAAGATGTAACCAAAATGGTTCCTGTAATAATCAGCTTCCTTCCTTGATGGTGTGCCAAACACACTGTGGACACCCAGATGAATCCTAATTGGTACAATAATGATCGTGATGGCAATAAAGAGCCCTGGGATTTTTATTTGAGCCAAATTCTTTCCTAGTTATATGGCTAGTATTTTGAGTAGCAGCTGTGAACAAATCTGTATTTCCTTCCCCTATGCCACCCCCACAACAGTCTGAAATCTTTACTTCAAATGAGACAAATCAGAAGAACTACTGAAAAATGCAGTTTCAATCTGTCCTTCTGTCCCCTATATCACGTTTTTTTTAAAATCAACTGACTCTTAAATATTGTTACGAGTAAGGAAAGGACAAGGTAAGTGTGAAATTAGAAGACACTACTTCAAATAATGACTCCACTTCTTTTAAGCTTAATATCCAACTTTCAAGATTGAAATATACCATGTCATGAGTGAGATAACATGTGTGAGCTCATCATTCCAGTGTTTTCAGACATAATTGGAGGTACATAAATAGTAGCACGAATAATTATAGCTATTGTTATTCAGTCATTGGGAACTCACTATGTGCCAGGCACTATGCTAAACTCTTTATATAAAAAGTAACACACACACACACACACACATTCATTTATTCCCCACAAAAATCCTATAGGGCAGATGCTATTTTCTCTATTTTACAGATAAGAATTTGAAGCTTAGAGAACTAATACCATTTCCACATGTTATCCTACTAGTGGCTGAGCCAGAATTTGAACCAGGCAGTCTGATTCCAGAGCCCACTTAGAGTTTTATTTCATGCTCCAAGGAGGATATTGAAACTTTAGAAAGCAATTAGTCATGCACCCTCAAGAATAACTAAAATGAAAACCAACAACAACAACAACTGAGAACTCCAAGTGGTGGTAAGCATATTTATGAGTGTAAATGGGTGCTGGAAGGAATGTAAATTGATGCAGCCACTTTGAAAAACTCTTCAGCAGTATCCATTCAAACTGAACCTACACATTGCCTATAATCCAACAATCCCAGTCCCTACTACATATCCAAATCAAAGTGTAAACATATGTGGACCAAAAGACAGAATGTTCAAATGTTTGTTGCAGCATTATTTGTGGAAGCCCCAAATTGAATGAACTCAATGTCCATCAACATTGAAATAGATATAAGAAAATGTTGTCACTTTCATGTAATAGAAAAACCACTCAGCAATTACAAATCATTAATTGCTACATACAACATGGATGAATTTCACGGACATAATATTGACCACAACACACCAGAAACAAAATAACATACATGCTACGATTCCAAAGCTCAAAGTCCAGAAGCAGCCAAAACCAATCTATGGTCAAAGAAGCTAGACTGGTGGTTACCTTTGGCAAAGGTGCTCATAACTGGGAGACAGCATACGAGAGACTTCTGGGAAGCTCATAATTTCTTGAACTGGGTAGTGGTTATACAGACAAAAAATGTATCAAGCTATAGACTTAGAATTTCTGTACTTCTTTGTGGTATGCCAAAATTCAATATGAAAGCTTATACAAAGAAAATGAAAACAATTACTAAGAATTCATTCCCCTTTATTCCTTTTCAGAGTGCAGGCCATCTCATCCCAAACTTGGGATTCTTGCATGGAAATGTTTCTCATTTTTCCTAATTCTTGGTTACTACACACATTCCCAAGTGCCTTTAATGAGAAGCTGTGAATTTCTCACAGGTAACTACCTCACCAGCTGATATCCTAAACTCCAGTTGCACTCTCTGATTACAACCGTTCATTCTTTCAATATGATCACAGATTCACCCCCTTGCCTTCAATTTTGATTTTGAAAGCCCCACTTCTCTTCATTCTCAATAAGCTTTCCTTCTGTCATTCAGTTGTTTATTTGAAGAGATTTATCACCTCAACCATTCCATTTACTCAACTAACAGTGCTAGGCTCTTGGAATACTATAGTAAATTAAACCAACATTATGTCTTACCTCGCGATTCTCACCATCTAGTGACTTCCATTACAAAATCCTAAACTCTCCTGTCTCTTATACTTCTTACACATCTAGCCATCAAATGCTCCCCTTTAAATTAATCCTGTTGTTTGCCTTCACTAGTCCCACACAAGGAAACTTATACACTAAAAGAAAAATTGAAATTTTCACATCATTAATTGATGTCTCTGCATAATGATGATCTCTAACTTCATCTAGGTCCTAAATACTGCTCTATGTCTCTAGTGAGCTATCTCTTTGTTTTTCCTAATCTTGAATTGAAATTTGGCATTTCATTTACTTACAAATGATAGGCAACAAATAATAGTATTAGCAGTGCCTATTAGTACTGCTATAGTACTAATAACTTTGTCTACAGTGCCTGCAATTTTGTCACCAAAAGAAATCACCTATATTTTGTATCATATTATAGTGTTACAGGTATCTCAGGAGATATTCATATTCATTACTACTTGGCAATTATGGTAGTTATTAGATGTGACACCAGACCATGCTATTGTATTCATTAGTGTAAGTATTGTAATATTTTTTTAAAAATATGTTTTTTGACACTCCTCCCATCGAGAAGTAGAGGTTACATTCCTTCCCTGTGAATCTGGGGCAAGCTTAATGACTCCCACATAACCAAGAGAATGCAGTGGAAGTGATGCTACATGCTTCCAGGGGCTAAGTCATAAAAGGCAAAGAGGCTTTCACCTTGCTTCCTGGAGTACAAAACCTGAAAGCTCTGAGACACCATGTAATAAATCCAGCTACCCTATGATTGCCATGCTGTGAGGAAGACCAAACTAACCTAAGCATAGAGCCCATATGGAGACAGGAAGAGAAAGAAAGACGGAGAAACAGAAAAAGAGAGAGAGACAGAGAGATAGAGAGCAACCAACCTGGTGACCTGTCTCCTACTGATACTTTGATTGGTGGAAACAAGTAAGTGCTTCTTACAAGATCTGTCAATCTGCTCTAGCTTATGGGAACACAAACTATTCCCAGCCCTCCGTAAGAACTAGAAATTGTGTGGCCCACTGCTTTTTTGGTGTCTTCCCCAGTCTCATAGAGTTTCACCCTTCAATTGCAGAAGTAAGTATTCGGCCCCAAAGTGAAGTACTCAATACAAAGGAACACTCCCACAGATGTCCAGGACTCTTGTGTGCCAGCCTTTTCTTCTTCTCAGATACTCTGCCCATCAACCTTCCCAAATTCCCATCTCTGTTGCCTCCATTCAGTGAAATCCCTGGTTTTTGTTTGGGCTCCCCTCCCTGTTCTAGGCTCTGGACACTGCCTCCAGATAGTAAGATGGAGTCATTATGGAACTTAATTCATTTGTTTCCCTTCTCTCAGGGATCACAATCCTGCACTGCCTATTGTCTAATGTCTGAAAAAAAAAATGATTTCACATATACATACATATATGTGTATATGTATATATACAACCCCTTCCTAAATAGATGTAAGTATATATACACTTATTTATATAACTGTATTTATGTATATATTATATATTTTTATGCATATTCTCTATAAAATATATTTTATATAGTACATCTATGTTATACATATTACATGTAAATATTGTATGTTTATTATATAAATTATATTTTATATACATATTACATATTTTATATAATGTATAAAATATATATATATTTTTTTCAAGTAATCCTCCTATCTCAGCTTCTCCAGTAGCTGGGACTACAGATGTGAGTCACCGTGCCCAATTTTTCAGGTGTTTCCAGCGATAGGGTAATTTTGCAGAAGCAGAAATCCAAATGTAATTGTTAAAACCTAAATTTAAAACTGAATTGTGTTCTTCTTAAAATTCATATTCAGAGGTGAAAAAAGGGGGCCTCTTTATACGTAACAGTAAAGCTTGTTGAAAATGTTTTCTCAGGAGCTGTTAGCATCTCTAACTTCTCCCTCTTTAACTGTGTATATTCTGGCTTCTACCATCACCACATCACAGAAACAGGTCTTACCACACCATCCATGACTATCTTATTAGTACAGCTGAGGAATATATTTAGTTCTTTTTATTTTCCTTCTAGTTGATTTTAGTCTGAGTTGGAAGATAAGAGCTCTTTTCTTACTTGACCTTCTACAGCTGTGCTATCCACTATGGTACCCACGAGGCACATGCAGCTACTGAATATTTGAAGTGTAGCTAGTTTCAATCTGTCCTTCTGTCCAGTCATCAGTTAAATCCCCTATATCACGTTTCTTTAAATCAACTGACTCTTAAATATTGTTACAAGGAAGGAAAGGACAAGGTGGGTGTGAGGTTAGAAGACAGAAGTTCAAATAATGACTCCTCTTCTTTTAAGTTCATTGAGAGGGGCTGGAGGTGTAAAACACAGACCAGGTTTCCAAGACATAATATGAATAAGAGAATGTGACATACCTCATTAGTTTTTATGTTAATTACAATGCAAAATGCTAATGTTTTAATGATTGGTTAAACAAGCTATATCTCTAAAATTAATTTCACTTGCTTCCATTTACCTTTTTATATCATTACTAGAAAATGTACAATTGATTCACATTATATTTCTATTAGCCAGTACTGCTTTCTAGCAACCTCTTGCACTGACAGGGTCTGGCTTTAAACTCTCTCCTTTCTTGGTTTGTCGGTCTCTATGCTTCCCTAGTTTTCTTGCTACCTCCATGTCTGCTCCTTCTTAGACTTCTCTTCTGAGGCCGATTTCTGTTGTTCTAAAATCATAGTGTGCTGCAAAATCACCTAGGTTCCTTGCCAAAAATGCAGATTCTTGAATCTTACCTGCAGAGAATATGATCTGGTAGACTGGCTTGGAGAACAGAGATTCTGATTCAGTAAAATAGAATGAGAGCCCAGAAATTTAGATTAATCCTTAGCCTTATTCTTTCTCACTTAACCCTACCCTCTGTATTCCATGGGTAACTCATCTTCCCTACCCCGTCTACCTCCAAGGATATAACTACCACTCACAGACTAACATTTCCCAAAATTCTTATTTTCCAGCTCAGATCTTTCTCATATCCCACTCCCTTCTTCCAACTCCCTATCTTCACTTGGAGGTACACTTGCTAAGTTTGAGAAAACTTAACATATTCAGTATTTAAATTCTTATCTCTAGTCTCCCTAGCCCATTCCTTCTTTGGACTTCCCAGTCATCCAAGCTAGAAACCTAAAATAATTCATTACTTCTTCCTAACCTCTACATCTAATCAGTTAAAAAAAAAAATCTGACCAATTCTGCTTGCTTAACTTCTATCCTCTCTGCCTTTTAAATGTCGTTCATTTAGGGTTTCTCAATCTTGGCCCTACTGAGCCAGTTAGTTCTTTGTTGGTGGAGGAGGAGGGCTGTCACGTTCATTGTTAGATGTTTAGTGGTTACCCTGTCCTTTATCCCACTAGATACTAGTAGCAACCCCTGCTAGTACAACGTGTCTATACATTACCAAATCCAGTGGAAGGAGGTGAGTGGGAGGGAAGCACATTTCACCCCAAAGAGCCACTGACTGAGTTGATGGAGGCCCTCTTCTTAATCATCTGCATTAGGGCAAGAGTTTCCACCTGGCTATCTTGCCCAGGACTGCACCTCTCTTCTATTCTCTGCACTCCTGATAGTTTTACAGTTTTCACAGTTTAAAATTCAGTATCACTAATATGGCATAAAAAGGGCATTATTTGTTATCTACATGCCTTTCCAGCTTTCCACTCTAGCCATACTGAAAGGCTTTACAGTTTCTTCAGGGATGGATGAAAGTCATAAGAAGTGTTAACTATAGACAGTAAGCTAGTAGCTTATGAGATAAATGCAAAACTCCTAGCATATTTTAAATATAGAATATGAGTAAGCATGTACTTTGTGAAACATAGGCAGGATTATGTAAAATATATATAGTAAGTTAGTAAACTATAAGACATGCCAAAGTTAAATAGAAATATGATGGAATAGAGAGTCACTGATAGCCAAAAAGGGATGGAAAAACTAAGCTTTGAGCAATCACGACATCTCTGGGCTATTAACTATGTCACTCCTAAATCAGCCACCCACACCTAGAATATCATATATGTGCTCTGCCAAGGAAATGCAAATAAAACCTGTACTGTTCAACAACTTACCTAGGAAGCTCTGGCTGTGACCAGGCATACTTCCCTGCTTCTATCCAATAAAGCAGGTGTGTACCATTGGCCCAAAGTACTTTGCACCTGTGGACCTCTTTGCTGACACCTCATCTCTTAAGTATACCATCAGTGGAGAAGGCTGTTGTGGCAGATAGAATATATGAACATTACTTAACCTATGATTCAGGTGAAGGTGTCCTTCCACTTGCTTGCACCTTATCCTAAGTGTGTCCACTTACCACAACTCTTTCACCTTTTCACTGGATACTTAAATTGAATAGGCTATATTATTTAATAATCTTAATGTAACCTGTGAGCCTTCTGTTTCATTACCTTTAGAATAGCTTGCCTAGTTTACCAGGAAGCCACCATTGCATCAAATTCGTTTCTCACATGAGTCCCATGAAGGCATTAATTTCCTCCCAGAACGCTCCTGCTTTAGCCCCTCTCATTTTATCCTGTTTATATTCATGTGTTTCTGTTATGACACTTTTCACACCACACTGTGATTTATTCCTCTCTCACTAGTCTGTGAGCTCCTTGGAAGCATACACAAATTTTATGCCTTTGTCTAGTCATTAACCAAGTACCAACCACAAAATAAACTAAGAATTATAGAATGCAACCTCCTGCAGACACAGCTGAAGAAATTATCCATTGTTTTTTCCTTTCTGTCATTCCCTCGTTCTAGGCATCAATCGCCTGCCTAGTATGGGAGCAGCATTAAAGTGGTGGGAGGACCACAGATCACTGCAGAAAACAGCTTACAGTAGATGCAGAGACTTACTAACAAGCTTGGGCCTTAGTGGAGCTTATTTGCTTGTTCCACATTTTTCACCAGTTTTTTTCCCCTCCATCCCGACCTTAAGATAATTAAAAGGCCAAGAATCCTCAATCTACGAAACTTTCAGTTCTCCAGGATTCTAGATGAAAAAACGATACTGTTTCTGTCCCAAGAAAATTTACAAGCAACTTCCTGGAGCCTACATTTTACTCGAAGTAATAGCTATTTTTATAGTTTCCAATGAAAGATGCATTTTGGAATGTATTTCGCTTGAATGAAAGAAATAAAATGTGAGACCTTAAACAAAGGGTCCGTTCTTCAGATCCTTTTAATTCACTCACTCTCCTTCACGGGCAGGGGTATTCGGGTGCAAAAGTTTACTATCACGCACAGGTGTAGAGATTTACAAATACAATCCAATTTAGTGGGAACTGTGTCTTGTAAGAGACGGCCCCCAAGGACCTCCCAAATCCCCAACCTATAGGAGGACTGCAAAAAACAGCATCTGAAGCAACTCTTGCCTCGCCTTGAGTCATATTACCAGTTCACGCTGCCCCGCCCCTTCCGCCCCCGGAGGCCGCCAGTCTCGGGTTCGCTCTAGGCTTCTCCTGGCCATCTCTCTGTGGTGGCGCTGAGCCTCTCTAGCCCGGTCTTGCCGTCCTTTCAGTGGTAGCGCGGGGAAAGGCTGGCAAGCCGGCTGGCGAGCGAGGCTTGTACCGACGCAGATCCTGCCCCGCCGGGCGGAGGAGAGCTCAAGCTAAGGTGGAAGGAGAGTGGGGGAGGCCCTGGGAAGGAGCGGGAGAGTTGAGATGGGCCCCTGGGTGGCGACGGAGCCCGGCGGAGTCACTGGGGACCCGGGGGAGAGGTGAAAGAGGAGGCCCGCACGCGCAGGGGGATTTCCGGGTGCTGGCCGGGACCGCTCACCCCCACTCTACCCCTATCCCGCGACGCCTTGGGTCAAAGCCCAGCACAGATTCTGCCGCCTCTGACCTCTCCGAGGGTTGTCGCCTGTCGGGCAGGGCCAGGACCTTCAAAGCTACGATTTTGAGTTGAACTACTTAGAGTGATTGTGGCCTTGAACCCCGTAGACGGCCTGTATCTCTGCTGTTTCTGTTTTTAATTTGTCAAATCCGAATCCTGTCAACCCTGGCCGTTTGAGGCCAGAGGCTGATGTTTATTTTTCCATCCTGGTACCATGAACTTAGTAGATGCCCATGGGACCGATCTGCTGGTTTTAGTCATTTGTAAATAGCCGTGGACAAAGGAGGAAATGTATGTGGCTTCTTACGGGGTTGGGGTGGGAGTCACAGCAGGATTTGGGCACTGTGTCAGGCATGATAACAACAGCTGTAGGCTTCAGTTTCTTTATCTGTAAATGAGAATGACAGTACTTAACCTCAGGGTGGCTTTGAAGGTTCCCGAGATGGTGTCTGCCCTAAGCACTGTACCCGGCATGTCCTAACTACCAAATCTTTCAACCAAATCTTTTCAATGATGCTATGGACTATATTTTTGTTTTAAATTGTCTTCACCTTTTTTTTTTTTTTTTTTTTTTGAGACGGAGTCTCGCCCTGTCGCAACCTCGGCCGCTGGGTCCAAGCGATTCTCCTGCCTCAGCCTCCCGAGTAGCTGGGACTACAGGTGCGCACCACCATGCCCAGCTAATTTTTGTATTTTCAGTAGAGAAGGGGTTTCACATGTTGGCCAGGATGGTCTGGATCTCTTGACACTCGTGATCCATCCTCTTCGGCCTTCCTAAGTGCTGAGATTATAGGCATGAGCCACTGCGCCAGCCAAATTGTCTTTACCTTTATTATTGGGCCAAGATCTTGAGGATTGAGACTCTCCTCTTCTCCTTTGCGCCCTTTGATTAATGCCAATTCTCATGTTATACAGGTAGTCAGTATTTCAAGATGACAGGCACAAAAAGTTCAGTTGCAAGATGTGTGACTGGTATATGTGTCCATAACTAAAGCTAATTTGGAGGGTAGGAGTAGCTATAAATTATATTTTTATTAAATAAGAGATCGTCTGGGAAGACACCTTATAAGTCGTAAGACCCTATGCCAAAAAAAGCCTTTAATTTTTTTTCATAAAACATTTCATGAAAACTTTTTTTTTCCATGTTTTTCATAAAAGAGACATCAGTTGACCCAAAAACGAAGTAATTTTTTTGTTTGGTTAAATTCCCTCTAAATGTAACTTTTCCCGCTAGTAAGGAGACTGGTAAACTAAAAAACTATGTGAAGGGAAATTGACATTTTGGAACAGGTATTGCCACATCTCTCCTACAAATTTAGGGAGAAAAAGTGAGTTCCCTGATTAATCCTTAATTCCCTCTGCTGTTGTTTTGCTAGTGACTGTTCTGCTGTTTTGTTAGTGGTGGTGAGGGTGTTCTGCTTTAACACCTCAAAACCCCTGTGATAATGTCCTGGACCTTGCCTATTGGGAAGTCTTACAAGCATCATGGCCACGTATGAGTTTTCTCACCTTCCTCAATTAACCTAACCTACCTTCCTTACCGTTTGGTAATGGGTAGCAGGAGATAATTCTTAAGAACTCATTAAAACTACAGATGTTATAAAGTAAAGCTGGATAATTCCCTGAGCTGGCAGCATTCAAATTGTATGAGGAACAAATACTTTTGTTTGCTACCTAAGGTAGTAGAACAGGTCTAATCAATCTATTCTGCATTTATTTCATTCTCTTTTGACTCTTTGGTAGTGCTACAAAAATATTAAATGTTAATCCTATAATCACAAAACATCCTATATTTAAGCACTGAAGTGATGTCAATCCTAAGACAGAAGAAAGTCTGAATTTTCTCCTGTACAGAATTTTTAAAATACAATGCCAAATAAGACATCTAGATTTAGGAGAGACTATTCAAAAGGGTTATTGCAGGAGGAGAAAAGGGACTTTTGTAATGGGTAGAACCAAAAGGTTTGCAAGAGTCTCCAAGGAATGAACTTGCTAGAAAGAACTGGTGTGAGGAAGTAGGATATAAGGGTGGCTTGATCTAATAGTGGATCTGAGAAATTTATTCCCTGGCTCTGGCTGAGAGTTGGCCAAACTTCAGGGACCTGGGGGAGGGAGAGAAACTAAAGTTCGATTAACGAGTATTTTGTTCCATTTGATCTGTAGGGCCAAGCAGCTCAGCATGTTATTCATAAATTCATAATTGAAGCAAAAAATGGGAATTTGGAGGGCCTTTCTCTTGCCTGGTCATAGGTAAACAAGGAGGGATCCTTGAGTCTTACCTAACTCAAGGGTGGGAGGATTTTTTTTAAATTATGTCTAATAAAGAACCAGCACAGGGCTCAAGCAAAATTCAACTTGTCAAAAAGTATCTTTATTATTTGACATTGAAAAGTATTGAACACCTGGATTTTATTTATACCATGGTGAATTTCGAAGACTGGAGTTTTGGTTATTGATTTGCTTGTTATAAGAAGCTGGATGCTTTTTCTTCTCCCATGAAGAGTACTAGGTATTATACTGACCAAAATGATTGACTGGAGCAAATAAATCTTTTCTTGTGTTAAAAGATTATTAACATAGGAACTGGTAACATGCTATAACCAGTTTAACTGACAATAAAAGGTAGACATGCTTATAGAGTAGGAATATTGAAATAAATGTGCAAGTGAAGGCAAATATTGGCTGCTTCCACGGTGAGATGGAAGTCCATTGAACCTTCACCAGATAGAATTTACAAGAATACAGACAAGTATTTTGCATTGCTGTTGGTTATCTATAGTTGACAGTTGTAAAATTGCTCCAATATGCTGAAAGAGTCAGACTTCCATATAATCAGAATGTGAAAACCTGAAAGGCTGTGCTCTCAACAGTGCAGTTTTCTATTGAAGCACGCTTTTCTGTGTCCTTAGTGCATCAAGTTTAAATCTCCTCTCCCCCAATAATCTTCCCAAGGTTAGACTTCCTGTAGGGCAGATACATATCTGTGTTTTTCTTATTCTTTTTTGATATCTTCTATAAAACAGAGAAGTAATTCATTGCCTATAAAATATAGAAGATATCAAAACATTTCAAATTTAAATTTTTTAATTGAATTATTTGAAGCAGTACCTGACAAACTGTAATGTGCTTACAAATCACCTGGGGATCTTTTTTTGAAATGCAGATCCTGATTCTTTGGGTCTGGGGCTGTTACTGAGATTCTGCATTTCTCCTGAGGTCTCAGCTGATGGCCAGTGCTGATTCAGGGGTAGTAAATAGTAACGCATTTCTGTCTGTGTTAATTAAGGAAGGGGCCAGATAAATCATCCTTATGGAAGAACTTAACACTATACTGTAGGTAAAAGGAACAACATGAAGTTGCTGGACTGTCATTTGAAGAAAATAAAATATAAATTGTAGGCCACATTGCGAGAACACAGACCAAAATGAGCAAAAACTGTTGCTAGGAAACAGACCCAAAGAGCTCTACAGCAGAACTTTAGCTTATAGGAGGGAGACAGAAAGAGGTAGAAATGAGGATATGGAGGAATATAACAGAGGAGGAACAACCAGACGGTGTAATTTTTAGAAGGCAGACAGTGACTACTTATGATCAGTGTCTGAAATTTAGTGTGCCTTGAGCTGGCTGGACTTGGACTCTTCCACAGTACGTGAACGAACTGCCTAATCGTAGATCAGAAAGCTAATCTGTTGAAGACTGAGTACAGAACTACCTTGAGTTAGGTGTGAGCATTTTTACTCAAGCAAGTGGGATTAGTTTGCTGCTGAGTTTTAATCTGTAAAATTTCGTTTTTATCACAGTTGACAATGTCTTCTATCAGATAGGATATTTTAATTTTAAAATGAGCTGATCTGGTAAAAAAGTAATTCATTGTCTGAAATTCAAATTTAACAGGACATCCTGCGTCTTTTATTTGCCAAATCTGGTGACCCCATTTTCTACATCTAGTAAGTAGAGATCTTTCTTTGGTGCCAGCTCAATGTCCTGCCTGTTACTAAAAAAAACCTGAACTTCCTGTAAACAAATCACAGGACTCACCTGCTCAGAAAGCTGAAGTGAGAGGATCACTTGAGGCCAGCAGTTTCAGAAATAGGTATTCAACTTCACTGACATAACTTAGAGTCTGTTCCATTCGTTTCCTTTAATCATGATGAACTCTTGTGAATTTTGTAGTAATTTAGTCAGGATTAAAGGAAACTAATGGAACAGAGACTCTCCAATAACTAAGGAAAAGAACTTTTTACCTAAAATTAATAGGGTAAATGAAATTATTCTAAAGGGTCAAAATGTATTATTACTATGGACAGATAAGGTTTCTAAAGTAATTATATTCCTAAATGCTTTTCCTATCAATTATGGCTGAAGTAGCCCAAGTTTTGAATGCTAGGAAATAGCTTTATGATAAAAAAAATTCCATTATAGATCTGTGGCTAAAAATTGGTGATAGTTACCTACAAATGTAAAGAATCTGTGCCATTAACAAGATATTAAGCATTTTCGGTACAGTACTGAGGAAAAGTTGATCTAGTTTCCCTTGTATTGACTATTAAGAAAAATCAGAGCCAGATTATGTCCTTTGTTTGGTAAGATACATTCGCACATAGTTTGTTGTTTTGTAATTTGACCTCTGGTTTGCTTTTTTTCCTCCTTAATTTATCTTAATCCATGTATCTGTTTGAAGAAAAAAAAATTTTATTTATTTTTTTTTTTTGAGGCAAGAGTCCCATTTTGTTGCCCAGGCTGGAGTGCAGTGATGCAATCTCAGGTCACCACAACCTCCGCCTCCTGGGTTCAAGAGATTCTTATGCCGTAGCTTCCCATGTAGCTGTACTACCGCACCTGACTAATATTTTTGTATTTTTAGTAGAGATGGGGTTCCCCTGTATTAGCCAGTGTGGCCTAGAACTCCTGCCCTCAAGGTATCCACCCACATGGGCCTCCCAAAGTGCTGGGATTATAGGCGGGAGCCACAGCTCCTGGCTAGAAAAAATTTTCTAATACTGTGATAGAAGCCATTTTATCTGATTTGACTGGGGCCTATATTAGTTCATTGTAAAATCTGGCTAAAACAGAATAAATGAATGCAAATATACTCTGTTTTTATCAGCTTTAAAGCATTTTTTCAGTTAAAATGTTCCATACCATTTTTTAACACTGGAAAGTGTATTTTATTTTTTAACTTTCTAAATATAGTATTTTGACCTAAAACGCAAACAGACATTTATTCACCATTTTTTGTTACCTGAGGCCAGGGTCTTTTCTTTTTATATAATTTTGCTGATTATTGTTTTTTTCTGAAGAAACTACATCAAAAAGTGTTTAAGATTTCTGTCCAGTTCTTTTTTTTTTTTAATTTGGCTCCAAGCTTAAAAACACTTGTAAAATTGCTGAATCCTAGATTTCACAGTACTGCCACTCAGATTTCAGTGGTTCACATCTTTCCTCAATAGCAGTTTGTTTCCTAATGACTTGCATTGATTGCTCTTTTCTTGACAATTCAAATTAGTTTTGTTTATTTGCTTTGAAAATTATTATTTAGGAAAAATTTCAAATAGGAACTATGGACAGTAGTGAGGCACTTATGTACATGTCACCGAGCCTTATTTTCTGTAAATTTTTTTGGGAAAAAAATGTTTTTTCCCCTAAGAAGTATCACTCATGTATATATGTATTCACATTTCATCTATAAATCTTATATACTATCTTATTTTTCTTAATTTTACCTTTAATGATGATACTATATAACCTTTGCAACTTTTCTCACTTAAGATTATCTTTGAGATTTATTCATGTAATTCATGTAGTTTATTCATTTTAACTGTTGTAACATGCAGGAGTCCCTTGTATGAGTAACAATTTCACATCCTTTACAATTAGGTTGTTTGTCATCTTTCACAATGAATGCTGAAAGTTATAACTTGTGCTCACATTGGAGATATTTTTCTCCAACTGACACCCAAAACTAAAAAGAGCTCAGTCCCAAGGTACGTGCTTCCTCAGTGTTACAAGAAATTGCCAAAAACATTCTAAAACAGTTGCAGCAATTTACATTCCTACCAAAGTTATTATAAGGAGCATGTAAGAGTTTGCCACATCTTAACCAGATATCAGATTTTTAAATTGATTTCAAGCAAATGTTTAAGAAATGATATTTAATTTGCATTTTCCTAGGAACTATGATGGAAAGAGTTTGTGTGCATGTATTGGCTTTTGTTCTCTTTCTCTGTGAATTGCCTAGCTATATTTGTTTAGTTTTCCAGTGGACTGTCATTTTCTAATTGATTTTTAGAAGTGAGGAGTTACTTGAATATTTGCAATAATAATCCTCACAACACCTTTCAAGTGTCATTGTTTTCTCCTTTAGTTATACAGAAGTGTGTAAATTGTGCATATAATCCAATGTATCCATCTTTTTTTTCTTTTTGGTACCTGCTTGCTTGTTTGAAATTCTTCCCTACTCCCATGTCACAAAACATTCTTTATTTTCTCATAAACATGTTTAGTTTTTCTTTTCAGGTTTAATTCTTTAATCCACCTGTAATTGATTTTTGTTTGTGCAGAAGAGATCTAATTCTTTTTCCATATAGTTAACTGGTTAAATTCCCTTCTACATTAATGTGTGATACCAATTGATTAAACAGTACCATGTGTCATATACCTAGCCCTCATCTATTCATGGATCTGTTTGTCTGTACTATACTAATACTGCAGTTTGAATTAGAATAGGTTTATAGTACAGTATCTTACTGTATTTTCCTACAACATTATCTTGGCTTTCTTAGAACTTTATTCTTTCATTTAGACCAGCTTACTAAATTCCAAGAGGGTGGGAGTAGAATATCTCATGGAACTTTTATTGGCATAGCACTGAGTTTATAGATGAATTCCTGGAGAATTGACGTATTTTTTATAGTGAGGCACTCCATGATCTATAGCTGCATTTATTTAGGGTATTGATTTTCGTCTTTCAATTTGATAGTTTTCTCCATGAAGGTCTCGTTGTATATCTTTTGTAAGATTCACATATTTTATAAGATACAGTGTTTTTTTGGTTTCTAGCATCCCTGGTGAATTCTCTTACTAGTTCTAATAGTTTGTTAAACCCGTTGTATTTCTCATGTAGATGTTGATATCATCTTTGAATAATATTTATTTCCTCCTTTTTAATTCTTATATGGTCCTAAATATCTGAATAGCAGGTGTTCTGATGAAGTTCTGGCTTTACAGGGAATGCTTCTGTTTGATTATTCAATGTTTGTAATAGGACTTTGGTAAATACCCTTTTTTTCCCCTTATTTTCTTTTAGACGTGTTGAATTTTATCAAATGTTTTTTCAGTTTCCTAGATAAACTTGCAGTGCAAATTTGATTCTCTTTAATATTTTCTCTAGGGTGATCAGCCCATGACCTAGACCTCTAGACAAAATAAAGCAGGGAAAATTTGCTAGAATCAAGAATGATGGATCCATGCTCAGTTGGAGTCCAGCTTCGTACTACAAATGAGTGCCATAAAACATACTATACTCGTCACACAGGTTTTAAGACTTTGCAAGAATTGTCATCAAATGATATGCTTTTACTTCAACTTAGAACTGGAATGACACTTTCTGGGAACAATACAATTTGCTTTCATCATGTAAAAATTTACATTGACAGATTTGAGGATTTACAGAAGTCATGTTGTGACCCATTTAACATACACAAAAAACTAGCAAAAAAGAATTTGCATGTAATTGACTTAGATGACGCCACTTTTCTGAGTGCAAAATTTGGAAGACAGCTTGTACCTGGTTGGAAGCTTTGTCCAAAATGCACACAGATAATCAACGGAAGTGTGGATGTTGATACTGAAGACCGCCAGAGAAGGAAACCTGAGTCAGATGTATGTATAGCAGTTATTTTTCCTACTATGTGATTTCTACCATGTAAGATTTTGCTTAACTGTAAGGAAGCTATATTTACATTATTACTGTATTTGTTAGCATACAGTGAATTAACAGGAGGGGGAAAGTGGATGATGTTTCTAAATATGATTTACATATACTGAAGGTCGAGACTGGGGGTTAAAGGAAGTAGGCCTGTGAAAGGAATGATAAAATATGCCTAAGACTCTAAGCTACAACTTATAGTACTAAGACTTTAGGAGTAGGTTTGAGAACATTCTGGCCAAGCCAAGATTTAGTTTCTTTTCTCATACCAAAGTATAACTACATGGGACATGGCAACCAGCAAGGGTCTTTGTAACAGGATGAATTCCCCTTTTTGTGAAGGACTTGGAAATCACTCCTTTAAAAGGAACATTGGAGAGGTGACTTAACAGTAATTGTGTTTTATTTCACTCTTTTTCCTTTGACACGATGCCATTCTTGAGTTTTTTAAATGCTTGTGAGTTTTCTTTGCTTCTAGCTCTGAATTCCTACTTGGTATGGTCAAGGCTAATTTTAGGACTCCCTGTGGTTAAAAAAAATACATTTTTACATTGTAAAGTATTAAATATTTTACCTGTATTCCTTATTTACGTGCCTACATGCATATTTAACCATAACAGAACAACTGAATATTTCATAAAGCCATGTTTTGTGTGGGAAAAGTATGTCAAAGAAGTACTTCTGAGAATTTTTACTTGTAATGATTTCATAATTCTTACTTCTGGAATACTTCTCTCAATTTTCTCCTTTTTATGAAACCAAGTTGAAATTTGAAATTATACTGTTTTCCTGTTGTTCTCTTTTCAGTGGCACATCTTAAGGGCCCAATATATCTGCAATTCATACTAGATACTTGCTGGTAGTGTCACTGTAGATGTCTTCACCGTATCTATCCAATGTTCTTATAGAATGTATCAACTGAGGCTCTTTCCTCCCCAAATAACAAACATAAACCCTTAAAATTTCCTTTTGCCAAAGCTTTTAAAAAAGATTATAATATTATTCTAGAACTTGAAATCATATTCTCTGCTCTTAGAAATATATAAAATACAATAATAAGGAAGGACCCAAGATTCTTAGGAAATCTGTTATATGCCAGCGGGATAAACAACCTGTTTCGTGCCTTCTCGCCTGTGTTGGCAGCAGCCATTGCAGTTTTCACAATACCTTCCTCCTCTGCTCCTAATACACCAGAGACTAAAATCAAATAATGGAAATGTTACTAATACATTCACCAGTAAGCTTTGAATATGGTCTAGGGCCATGTAAATTCTCTTGCCCTTGTTTTCTTTTTTGTGTGTTCCAGACTGTCTTCCAGGTTAGGGAATCATCTGTTTTAACATTAAATAAAACATTAATCTATTGTCTGATGTCCAGACTTGAGTTGATCATTTGTTTACCTTTGTTCAGGGAAGAACTGCGAAAGCTTTGAGATCATTACAATTTACAAATCCAGGAAGGCAAACTGAATTTGCTCCAGAACCTGGTAAAAGAGAAAAAAGAAGGCTTACCAAAAATGCAACCGCTGGTTCAGACAGGTAGGCTGTTACTGAAGACATGTTAACTTGCTGCTTCACATCTGTATTGTTCCCCTATTTTTCTCTTAAATTTTGAATTGTCTGGGTTTATATTTTTAATTGGATAATATGGAATTAGTAAAAACCTATGAAGGCCTTTGTTTTTATTCATATAAAATTAAGGTATCCCTGTCAACTCCCAAACTTTGTTTCTAAGAAGGTAGCAATAAACTGAAGAAAGTAATTTTGTCATGAGACTTAAAATAATTACAATTAAGATAATTGACTTATTTGAAAAGCATTGTTATATATGGGCATACCTCATTTTATTGGTACTTCACTTTATTGCTCTCTACAAGGTGCTTTTTTTTTTTTTAACAAATTGAAAGTTTATGGCAACTCTGGTAAGCAAGTCTACTGGTGTCATTTTTCTAACAGCATGTACTCTCTATCTCTGTCACATTTTGATAGTTCTTGCAATGTTTCCAACTGTTTCATTACTATATCTGTTATGGTGATCTTTGGTGTTACTATTATAATTGTTTTGAGTCACTAGGAAGCACACCAATGTAAGGTGGTGAACTTAGTTGATAAATGCTGTGTGTGTTGTTACTGCTCCACCTACTGGCTGTTCCCTGGACTCTCTCCCTCTTCTCTGGTGTCCCTATTTCCTGAGAAACAAATACATTGAAATTAGTCCAACTAATAACCCTGCAGTGACCTCTAAGTGTTCAAGTGAAATGAAGAGTCAAGTGTCTCATTTTTTAAAATAAGCTAGAAGTGATTAAGCTTGGGAGGAAGGCGTGTCAAAAGCTGACACAGGCCAAAAGCAGGGCCTTTTGCACTAAACAGTTAGCAAAGCTGTGAATGCAAAGAAAAAGTTCAGGAAGGAAATTAAAAGTACTGTTCCAGTGAACACAAATGATAAGAAAGCAAGACAGCTTTATTGCTAATATGGAGAAACTTTAAATGGTCTGGATAGATGATCAAACCAGCTATGTATAACACATTCCCTTAAGCAAAAGACTAATCCAAAGCAAGGTTCTAACCCTCTTTAGTTCTCTGAAGGCTGAGAGAAGTGAGGGAGCCTCAGAAGAAAAGTTTGAAGCTAGCAGAGATTCGTTTATGAGGAGGGCAAGGAAAGAAGCCATCTCCATAACATAAAAATGCAAGGTGAAGCAGCAAGTTATCCGGAAGATCTAGCTAAGGTAGTTGATGAAGGTGGCTGGCTATACTACCCAACAGATTTTCAGTGTAGACAAACAGCTGTCTTTTTTTTTTTTTTTTTTTTTTGAGACAGTTTTGCTGTGTTGCCCAGGCTGGAGTGCAGTGGCCCAATCTCAGCTCACTGCAACCTCCGCCTCCTGGGTTCAAGTGATTCTCCTGCCTTAGCCTCCTGAGTGGCTGGGACTACAGGCATGTGCCACCACACCCCGCTAACTTTCTGTCTTTTTAGTAGAGACAGTTTCATCGGTTAGCCACGATGGTCTTCATCTTCTGACTTCATGATCTGCCTGCCTCAGCCTCTCAAAGTGCTGGGATTACAGACCAACAAACAGCCTTCTGATGGAAGAAGATGTTGTCTTTCATAGCTAGACAGTGGAAGTCTATACCTGGCTTCAAGTCTTCAAAGGACAGGCTTACTCTCTTGGTAGGGACTAATGCAGCTGGTGACTTTAAGTTGAAGCCAATTATTTACCTCTTCAGAAATCCTAGAGTCCTAATGATGCTAAATGTACTCTACCTGTGCTGTATAAATGGAACAGCAAAACCTGGATGGCAGTATATCTGTTTACAGCATGGTTCACTGAATATTTTAAGCCCACTTGAGAGACCTCCTGACTGGAAAAAAGGATTCCTTTCAAAATATTGCTACTCATTGAAAATGTTCCTGATCTCTCAAGAGCTCTGCTGGAGATGTCCCAGGAGAGAAATGTTTCATGCCTGGTAACGTGACATTATTCTGCAACTCATGATCAAGAAGGACTTTGACTTTCAAGTCTTGTTATTTAAGATATATATTTTGTGAAGCCAGAGCTGCCATAGACAGTGAGTGATTCTTCCAGTAGATTTGGGCAAAGTAAATTGAACTTGTGGAAAGGATTCACTATCCAAGAGTTTGGAAGAAGTTGATTTCAATCTTTGTGGATGACTTTGAGGGGGTTTAAGATTTCAGTAGAGGAAGTAATTGTGGTGGAAATAGCAAGAGAACTAGAATTAGAAGTGGAGCCTGGAGATGTGACAACGTTTTTGCAATCTTGTGATAAAACTTGAATGGATGAGGGTGATTTCTTGAGGTGGAATCTACTGGTAAGGATGCTGTTAACATGAATGAAATGACAAAGGATTTAGATTACATAAACTTAGTAGATAAAGCAGAAGCAGAATTTGAGAGGATGACTCCAATTTTGAACGTTTTACTGTAGGTAAAATGCTATCCAACACCATCAGATGCTACAGAAAAACCTTTTGTCAAAGAAGAGTCCACTGATGTAGCAAACCTTACTGTAGTCTTATTTTAAGAAATTGCCGCAACTACCCCAGCCTTCAGCAACTACCACCTGATCAGTCAGCTGTCCTCATTGGGGCAAGATCCTCCACCAGCAAAAAATACTACAACTCATTGAAGGCTCAGATGACCGTTACCATTTTTTAGCAATAGAGTATTTTTAAATTAAGGTACATCCTTTTTTGTTTTAGACATAAGGCTGTTACATACTTAATAGACTATAGTGTAAGTTTAACTTTTGTATGCACTGGAAAAGCCAAAAAAAAAAAAATGTGACTCACTTTATTGGTGGTGGTCTGGAACCAAACCCACAATACCTCTGAAGTGTGCCTGTAATTCATATATCTCTGTTCTATGGGTGCCAGCTAAAAGGTAATTACATTTTATGAGAATGCAAGGTTTTTAGTTTTTACATGTCTGAAATAGAAATGCAGTTTGTGTAGTCAGTAGAATGGAGAATTAAATTGTTTATAAATGAGTCTTTTAAAACAAATGTTAGCATAATCATTCAGAATTATTTTAAGTTCAGTCAAAATTTCTGTATATGCCATTTATTCTGTCTATTAAAGTTTACCATAGAGTCATTTAAATATTTTTAGGCCAAATTTACTAGAATCCATTAAAGAAGAAACATTAATTGCAGGTTAAAAATCTGTAGGGGCAGCATACTGTAATACAAATAAAACTATGTTGATAAAACAGTGAAGAGATTGGTGGCTAGTAAAATGAACCACTATTAACCCATCATTCTTTTACATTTGTTTAAAGTAAAGGGAAAATTATACTTATTTTTTAGACAAAGCTCTTGTTCATTCCTTTGCTGAGGTGACGTTTAAAGGGACTTCAGGAGGCACATCAGACTTCTTGGATTTGTCTCAACACTCTAGAGTTACGTCTCTTCTCACATGGAGTTCATTTACTGCTGATGATAGAATAAGCCTTGAGCCTGATAAATGATAGATGATTTTGGCAGGACTTCATCTCAAAATATTTTATCTCCTTTAATTTTTTTATACTGTATTTTCAGTTAAATCAAAAATAACGTATTTATGAGGTATAATTCGTTGTGTTTTATTTTACAGACAGGTGATACCAGCGAAGAGTAAGGTCTATGATAGCCAGGGGCTCCTGATTTTTAGTGGGATGGACCTCTGTGACTGCCTCGATGAAGATTGCTTAGGATGTTTCTACGCTTGTCCTGCCTGTGGTTCTACCAAATGTGGAGCGGAATGCCGCTGTGACCGCAAATGGCTGTATGAGCAAATTGAAATTGAAGGAGGAGAAATAATTCATAATAAACATGCTGGTTAACCTGTGGTATCAAACTATGGGGCCTTTGAAGGTCTTTATTTCTAAAATTCTGTTACTCTAAGATACATTTCAAGCTTGATTGTCAAATGACAGAGATTTTGAAACCACCTCAATGTGCAGTAATTTTTCATCTTCGGTGCTTTAAGATTCACTATTTGATATAAATTAAATAGGCTACTTCTCAGTAGTCAGTGTTAAGCCTGTCTGGATCAGTATACACAAGTAGAGGGTGTAGGCAGTCCTCACTTTGCATGGTTCCCATGGGCACAAATTTCAATGACCTAGATTTAAACACCACCAGTTTCCTTACCAGGAAGGAAAGAAAACTGGTGATGTTTAAATCTAAGTTAAAATTTTAGTTAGCACAGTATAACTATGAGTAATTACATGAGGTACAAACTTCTCTGCTAGTTCTTCAGTCTACAAATCACTATGTAAACAACAGATATGCTTCATGGTCATGATCAGCAACCAGTCATGTTACTTCTTTCAAATTCTTCCAGTGGTTGGTCCCTGCGCATCTGTTACTCGGTTCACTCACAGCAGAGCACGTAGTTATGCTGTCTTTTTGTCATCCACTTGACATTTTATAGAAGGGAACAATTAGCCAACAAAGATCAAAGTGCAGCAAAGCAATGAAAAATAGTAATAACACTGGAAGTGAAATTTGAATCAAACATAAATGGACTTGTAGAAGTCACTGATCATGGGAATGTTGTTCTTGCTGCTATTCATTCATAGGAGCTTAGCGAAGGCAAACTTATCAGTACATGTAGGAAAAGTGGTTGCAGTAAAGATAAATGTGTCCCGGCCAGGTGCAGTGGCTCACACCTATAATCCATGAGCCAAGGATTACAGACAGGCCACGTAATTGGGAGGCTGAGGTGGGCAAATCACAAGGTCAGGAGTTGGAGACCAGCCTGGCCAACATGGTGAAACTCCATCTCTACTAAAAATACAAAAAATTAGCTTGGCATAGTGGCATGTACCTGTAATCCCATCTACTCGGGAGGCTGAGGCAGGAGATTTGCTTGAACCCAGGAGGCAGAGGTTGCAGTGAGCCGAGATTGTGCCACTGCACTCCAGCAACAGGAAAGAAAAATATGTCCCAGAAGAAGGGAAAAATGCATTAAAGAATATTTAATGTGAATACAGAAATATTTCAAAAGCACAAGCAATAAAAGGGGGAAGCTGACCCAAACTTAAAAAGGTGGTATGACAGTTTGCCATGAATAGAAAAGATGCTTACTCAGTACCATACGTTACTTGGCAGAAGAAAAGGCAAGCCCTAGTCAAACTAGTTTCTACAATGGAATAAAACAGTTTAATTCTATTTCTAATGTTTTAAATAACATTGTACTACATAAATAGTTTTAAACTTTTTTGCATTTTTTACAAGTGATCTTAAGAGTTTTTAATATTTTAGCAGAATTTTAAAGGTTATGGAGCAGTCATTTTCCCCATTGATTATTAAGATTGTTTTGCATGGCTATTTTTATGGTCCCACGATACTGTGCAAAGTGAGGACTGCTTGTCCCTGAAACAATGCCTGCTTTGGGGAAAACTGATTTGACAGAACTGACTAGTTGAGTGTTAAACTATTTTGGAAATAATCTACATATCTAAGTGCTGAAATATATTTCTCTTCTCCCTGCTTATTCAAATAAAAACGTTTTAATACTATAAACTTTTCATTGTTTGCACCACGTGCTCCTTGTCAAAATGGTTCTGGGGGACAAAAAAAATCTATAAAGCATGAATATACACACTGTACATAAACAGATAATATACCTGGTATGAAAATTTGGGAGGTGGTTGATTAGGATTATAAAAAGACTCCTTAGGGAGTGATGATGAAAAAGAGAAACACTGGTTAATACAGAGATTAATAAGATTGCATCTTGATGGAAATTGCTTGGATGCTGTTTGGAAGATGGGGAAATGGTATCATCTCTTTGCACTTTTTTAAAGACGGCTGTCATTTTGTCTAAAAGCTTTTTGTCACATTAGGACATTGTCACTGACATAGGTTTTGGGTTTTTTTTTTCCACCCTAAATACAGTCCTTCAGTTTAATCAGTTGTGCTCTTAGCAATTTGAAAGATTTTGTAGCCATTAAAACTCAATTTATACAGCCAGTTTGAATTGACCATTAGAGGGTTTTGTTTGTTTTTTATGTTTTTAAAGTAACTGCTTTTGGTTTGACGGAGTAGCTTGTTCAACTTTAGAATTACATATCATTTTTAAGGTTTGATTGTACATTCACCTATTCACTTGCCGTATCAAAAGTACAGTTAGCTTCCTTGATCTGTGTGATTTGCCTGAGCACTGGCAAAAATACCATTTCAGCTTTATTCACTTAAGTCAGATACTAGATTTCTTTTCTCTAAGGAAATATTTTGTTATTGAGAATATAAACACTCCAGTTTTATCCAAACATAAGGATCATTTAGATCTTCATTGTTTCTACCATCTTTTAGTTTTTCTAAGTATGACATTGCTTAGGCTTTTCATAGGGACAAATTAAAATCTTAGGTTTTTTACTTAAAATAGGAATGTTTGTTACGGAATAAGTGACTTTAAAATTGCCATATTGCAGCATTTCTTAGACCTGTTATTTTTCAAAGACATAGTAATAAGTTTTTCAAAGGAAAATATTCTTGAACAATTTTGCCAATATTTGTTCATACCAATTTAGGGAACCAAACTTTTAATGAGCATACAAAATGTGTACAGAGAAAGATGTATCTGATTTACAGTAAAGCTGTAATAAAGCTGTGTTTTGAAAAAATTAATGCGCCTACTTACTATTTTGTAATATGAAATTACAGAAATAACCAATATAATGAAATCATCTAGAGCCTCTATATTGTGCCTAAATATTCCAGGTGACTAAATTACTTTAAAATTCTATTAATCTAAAAAGCAAAGTTTTATAAACAGTTTCTCTTGTGTGTAGATGCTAGTTGAGAAGTTAGATCACAAATGTTGGTCTCACACAATGTTGATCACAAATATTAAGGTAGAAATGCATGTATATGAATAAAATGTTAGGATTTTTTTTTACAATATGGAAATAGCTATTTACCTTGTAACATACAGGATTCTTCTATTTTTAAAATATTTTGTTTAGTTCTGTATAACAGGCTGTTCTACAACCTGACAGTCTATTCTAAAACTGCTTACCTGGCATGGTTTCAAGGAAATAATTTTTAGCAAGTAAATTTTTAAATACCCATAATGATTTATTAATACGAAAATAATTGTAGTGAGTATTATTATGGTCTTAACTTTTTGGAAGTTAAAGACCCCTGTGAGAAGGTGATGAAAACTATGAACTAACTTCCCAGAAAAATACCTGCATTTATGTACTCACAAATATCCATGTTCAGAATTCCTGAACATGTGTTAGAGTGCCTAGGTGGTATGAAATGTTCTGTAAACCGTTTTATTTTTTCAGTCGAGATTGGCTAAATTATTGATTGGTTTGTTAAATAGTGTTGTGGGTGGCTGTTTTAAAGAAAAACAAAAGCAGAACAGTTGAGTCCTTGAGAAGAGCTATGACTGCCCTGAAACATCAGATCCCACTGGCCTCATATACCCCTTCCACCTCCAAAAGGTGATTACATGTTGAGTCACAGTGTAGAAAACTGATGTCTTATCTGAACTGGATTTTGGTAGAGGTTTTCTACCTCCACTATGGTTGCCCTGCTTATAGCTTAACATTCTTGTGCAAAATTCATGACACTGCCTGTTTTTGCTGACGTCTGGTATCTTCATGAAAATAAACTGCCCTCAGCAATTACTAGTTTCCCTTAATCTCTTATAAATTTAACTGTGAACATGTAATTATGTAATAGCCTGCTGAAGTGGATGTTTTTGAAAATCAAATGGTTTCTCTATCATTCTTAGGTCTTGCCCAACAGCAGTCAACCATATTGGGTGTTAAGTTTCAAGAATATGAGTGAGAATACAAGCAAACAAACTTTTTTTTTTTTAAAGAGTTGCTGGCCAGGCCTAGTGGCTCATGCCTGTAATCCCAGCACTTTGGTAGGCGGAGGTGGGCAGATCACAAGGTCAGGAGTTCAAGATCAGCCTGGCCAACATAGTGAAACCCTGTCTCTACTAAAAATTCAAAAATTAGCAAGGCATGGTGTCACATGCCTGTAGTCCCAACTACTGAGGAGGCTGAGGCAGGAGAACACTTGAACCCAGGAAGTGGAGGTTGTAGTGACCTGAGTTTGCACCATCACACTCTACCCTGGGTGGCAGAGTGAGACAGTCTCAAAACAAACAAACAACAACAACAACAAAAAACAACTTGCCATAATCTATCTGCCCTATGGTTTTGAACTAAATGGACTTATTAAACATCATCCTCAGCAAACTGACACAAGAACAGAAAATGAAACACCGCATATTCTCACTCATAGGTGGGTGATGAAAAATGAGAACACATGGACACAGAAAGGGGAGTACTAAACACTGGGGTCTATTGGGGGGAAAAGGGGAGGGCCAGTGGGAGGGGGAGGTGGGGAGGGATAGCCTGGGGAGAAATGCCAAATGTGGATGAAGGGGAGAAGAAAAGCAAAGCACACTGCCATGTGTGTACCTACGCAACTGTCTTGCATGCTCTGCTCATGTACCCCAAAACCTATAATCCAATAAAAAATCAAAAAAATAAAATAAAATAAAATAAATAAATAAAAATACTGGAATATGGAAAAAAAAAAAAAACTAATGTTTGCAAACATTGCTAAACTTAACAAATTTCCCTTTGTTATCAATATGCAATCAGTTACATTGAAGAATTTGAAAAATGTAATTTAAATTGTTGGTTTTTGCTGTGTTCTCGCACCCCAAATTCATGATTTGGGCTTGAATTGAAAATTAAATTGGTTATTGTGTCACATAAGATGGAGTAAGCAATGGTGGTAGTACTGGTACCATGTAAATGGAGGCTACGAGGTTCTAGATAAAATACAAATTGAATTTTGGCATTAAGAGAGGTATTTGGGATTGCTTAGTGAATTTTGGTATCACTGAGGTTTTTAAAAAATGCCAGCAAGCATCTAGTCATTTGTGGCTTAGTGAATGAGTCTATGCAAAGAAAATTTCTCTGTAAAATTTAGGCCTTAGAGTTTGGTGTATGAAAATAAATTTATTATTCCAAAATAGCTCATGACATCTCTAAATTGGACAATAGACCTTCCTATAGAAAATGTTGAAAAGGAAAGATTTTCTAATTTTTTTCAGTAAAAGTTTCCAACTCATCCCCAAAACTTATAATTGAAAAAACATGCTTAAGAACTACACATAGATTTTAGGGTCAGTGCACAGCTACAAATCCTTGACAAACCAAGCTTTACACTGTGTGACATACCCACAATCCATGTTCAGAGGCTCCTTACACCTCTTGATTGATAGATGATGGATGGATGGATGGATGGATGGATGGATGGATGGATGAACAGATCGATAGATTGACAGGCAGGCAGGCAGACACATGCAATTGATTCTTTTTCTCTGGAAAACCCCAACTAATACAGTGACCTAATTAATTTCTATTTCAACTTCATTCTCAAGTCTTGGCTCAAAGAAATTATGAACACTTTATTAGATTGTTTGCTGTATCTAGCCTTAGATGAGTCAATAAGATATATAGTCAGTTATTTTTTACTCCTTTCTCTTGTTCATATTATCAAATCCGCTTGGTCACTGCTTGAAAAATTACTGAATCTGCTTTGGGTTTTTGTTTTTGTTTCCACCACATCAAAGTTTTGTCGTGTTTTGCATGCCCAGTATCATTTTCCCTTCTGGAATTAGCACTCTTCAGTTTCCCATTGAGAAACAAACCTTGTACTCAGCCCATGTGGTTCAGATGCAGTTGGCTTTACTTTGGGGTTGCAGGGCGGTTGTATCACCAAGTCCTAGCCTTTGAGAGTGTAGCATCTCACTATCCTTAGTGCATGTAATAAGCACTATAGCCAGGCCAATCAAAGCCAATCAACTTCAGTCACTGACACTAGGGAAAAAGTGCTGCTTTTTTTCAGTGAGGGTTGTTAAGTTTATAGGTTTAAGACTGGGCCTACTGGTGGCTAATCTTGGCATTAAACAAGAATCTGCCTTAGAATGAAAACAGATGAATGTGGAAGCCAGAGACCAAGATAGATAGAATTTGGGCATCTCGACCCAGTTATGCCTGAAGTCAAACCTGGACTTTTCAGTTATGTGAGTTATTTTCTCTTTTTGCACACGATTGACCATGAAGTGAATACCACGTAGTGACTAGATGGAAAGTTAGCTCTACTCATCTGAGGATAAAAGGGCAAGGGTAGAATGGCCTGTTTGAAACTCATGCCCTTGGGAACTTTCATATCTTTAAAGAAGAGCAAACAGCTGTGACTTACAGCCACATCTTCATTTCTTCCCTGGAGAATCTTCCATACCATTCTCATGGATGTCAACCTCCTTTAGACAAATGTAGCATGGCCTGTGTGTGGTAATTTACTATGAGGGTTCAACATTCTGTGATAACAATAAGGCATTTGTAATTAAGTTACCAATTTGTGTTACTTGCTTTTAAAGAGCTTAGCATATTTGAAAATCGGACCTTGGACTTCTCATCCTCCAGAACTGTAAGAACTAAATCTCTGTTTTTTATAAGCTACACAGAGAATATTTGAATAATTTTCTCTGTCATCCTGTGTTTCATAGCTAGAACTCCATCCTAGGTCAAATGAATAGGAATTTTTAATAGCTGTAGCTGGATTAAATAACTTGTCAGGCAGTTAAAGGCATATCATTAACTTTATAACACAGGGCGAGCAAAATGAAGTGTAAGCATCAGCAGCTCCTGTTCTTCCCTTTTACCCTCACAGGACTCTCAGTTCTGTGGTGTGAAAGAAGGGAATGTGAAACTGGCTCCTGCCAAACAAAAGGGAACCCAGCACACACCTCAACATTTTCTCTATGTCATTTCCAGAAATAATGATGCCCAAAATAAATGCACAATGACTTTCTGATACTTGACAGCATCTTTTATAAAGCTGGATATTCTTAATCATTTGTGATATGGGGATATTTAAGAGAATTTCATCTTTTTGATATTTTAGTATATTGATGTATGTTTTTAACTTTTTTCAGTTTTGAAATTACATAAGACAAAGGCTAGATTATACTTGGTTTGAATTTCATAGGTTCACATATTTCTGAGGTTCCTGCTTCAAGTCATCTTTATGGTGATATCATTGACTTTCTCGATAAAATATACAGCTCTAAAATTGGATACATTTGGAGAACTAATATGGTTTGCTAAACAGATTTAGGTGAAAATAGGACACTTTAGAAAATGAAACTTTTTATACTTTATATCTTAGTCCTTTTAGGCTGCTATAATAAAATGTCATAGACTGGATAGCATACAATCCACAGAAATTTGTTCCCCACAGCTCTGGAGGCTGAGAAGTCCAATTTCAAGTTGCCTCCAGATTCAGGGTCTGTTGAGGGCACTTCCTGGCTCGTAAACAATGTCTCTTTGTTGTAAACCTCTCATGGTGGGAGGGGCAGGAGATCTTTCGGGAGCCTCTTTTATAAAAGCAGTAATCCCATTTGTGAGGCTCTGTCACCAGAACCTAACCATCTCCCAAGGCCCCACCTCCTAATACCATCGCTGTCGGGGTGAGGATTTCAATATATGAATTTCAGGGGGACGAAAACCTTTGGACCCTAGCAGATATTACCGCATTTCTTGATTCCACCTGTCCTAATAAATGGCTCTTTTTATCGTTTCACAGATGAGGAAACTGAGAGCTAAAGAGTTTCAATAACTTGCCTAAGGTTGCATAGTTTGTAAGTGGAAGAGAAGAATCCAAATAGATTGTTTGACGCCAAAGTGTCAATGCTGGTGGATATTTTTCTATTCTTCTTTCACCATCCATCTTATACATGCGAAATTCTTCCTATTCAGGATTCTCTGAAGCTATGTGATTCTGAGACTTGGGTATTATTGCAGTTTGGTTACTTAACGTGTGTCCTGGAGGTAAAGATTTTGCCCACTTCATATCCACCACTCAGCCAGCTCCATAAACATGGATGGAATTTTTTACTCAGCCAATTCTAAAATGTCTTTCTGTTTTCATTCTGAGAAGTCACAGCAAAGAAGGTGTACATCTGATCAGTGTACTGATTTAAAGTACACTGATTATCGTGTGATTGGATACATAATCGAATTGTACTTTTGTCCTAACTCTTAAAAAGCCTTTGTATCATTGTTCCGCCATAAAGACACAACACATGCATGTGTATGTTTATTGCAGCTCTATTCGCATTAAGAAAGACATGGACTAAGTCTAGATGGCCATCAACAGTGGACTGGATAAAGATGTGGGACATGTATCCCATGGAATACTATGTAGCCATAAAATAATAAAAAAAATCATGTCCTTTGCAGCAACATAGATGCAGCTGGTGGCCATTATCTTAAGTGAATTAACACAGAACAGAAAACCAAATACCATATGTTTTCACTTATAAGTGAGAGCTAAACATTGAGTGCACGTGGACACAAAAAAAGGGAACAACCGACACAAGAACCTACTTGAGGGTGGAGGGTGGGAGGAGGATGACAATATAAAAACTACCTGTCAGGTATTATTATAGGCTCACTACCTGGCTGAAAAAAAATTTGTACACGAAGCCCCAGCAACACACAATTTACCCATATAACAAACTTGCACATGTACCCCACGCATCAAAAAGTTGGAAGGAAAAAATAAAAACTAAAACAAAACAAAAAAGTCCTCTGTAGCCATCTGCATTGTATGATATCCATGGGTCCAGAAGAGGGCGATATTTTACTACAAACTTCCAATGAAATGCTCAACCGCTTTGAAAACAATACAGATTTAGAAGATGAGTATCGTAAGGTGGAGTTGGAGAAGTGTCATTTGTTCAAGTGCTCTGGTGGCAAAACGTTTCTTCTAAATAACATGGGAAAAAGAGCAAAATGCCCGCCTTCTCGCCCACCTCATTCTTATATAGGTTGTTCTTTCCATTGAAAATCAAATATTCTACTAAAATACAGTTAAAGTGGAATATTCCAGAACTAGTCCATACTTCAGCTCTAAGTACTTGTAATCCAGAGGCAAGAACACGGGCCCAGGTGTCAGATGAACCTGAGTCTGAATGCCATCTCCACTACTTGCTTGTTTTGGGACTTCAGACAAGTCACTTGTTTTCTAGAGGCCTCCCTTGCATATAAAATGTGGATAGCAATACCTACATTATAGAGATGTATAAACATTAAATGTGTCAGGTTAAGAGCACAATGCAGGCCAGGCACGGCGGCTCACGCCTGTAATCCCAGCACTTTGGTAGGCAGAGGCAGGTGGGGGGATCACCTGAGGTTAAGAGTTTGAGATCAGCCTGACCAACATGGCAAAACCCCGTCTCTATTAAAAATGCAAAAATTAGGTGTGCTGGTGGATACCTGTCATCCCAGTTACTCGGGAGCCTGGAATGAGAGTCGCTTGAATGGGGAGACAGAGAGGTTGCAGTGAGCAGAGATTGCGCCACTGCACTCCAGCCTGGGCGACACAGCAAGACTCTGTCTCAAAAAAAAAAAAAAGTGCCCAATGCAGAGACTCAATAAATGGCAATTTCTCATTCAATAGAAATAGAGTTTCCAGATAAAATATAAGACATCCAGTTAAATTTGAATTTTAGATAAGGAACAAATAATTTTTTAGTTTAAGTATGTCTCATGCAATACTTGGAACACACGTATGGATATTTAATGAAATATACTTAAAGGTATTTGTTCACCTGAAATCCAGTATTAATTGCATGTCCTGTGTTTCTCTTTGCTAAATTTAACAATGTTAAACAGAAAGTTCTTTGGCACAGAGGGGAAAACTAAAATAAAAATGGAGGAGACTTTAAGAAACTTAGAATTCATTAATATAGGGCTTGACATTTCTAGTAGGTAGAAAAATTAATATAGACAATATTCTAAACTTCTGAATTAGCACCCATTCTAAGCAAAGTTATGTAAAATTTTTCTTTAAGTAGAGCCTAAGTCATTTCCATTTCCTATTGCTTTGCACGTAATATACATTCAATAAATTTTGTTGAATAAAATGTTTTAGAATATGGAGAAAAGTAAAGTCATACTTTAAGAAAAAAAGCACAAGGCAAGAGGTAAAACTGGCAGTGCAGTCTAATATGTATATTTCGGCTTTCTCCCCTTTATTTTCTTCTCTTTGCCCCAATAAAAGAAGGTATGCCCCTATTTTCTTTTCCTTTTTTTTTTAGAAGGAGTTTCATTCTTGTTGCACAGGCTGGAGTGCAATGGTGGGATCTCAGCTCACTGCAGCCTTCAACTCCCAGATTCAAGCAATTCTCCTGCCTCAGCCCCACCCCGACTAGCTGGGGTTACAGTGGGATTAAAGGCACCTACCACCACGCCCGGCTAACTTGTATTTTTAGTAGAGACGGAGTTTCACCACCTTGGCCATGCTTGTCTCGAACTCCAGACCTCAGGTGATCAGATTACAGGCATGAGCCACCTCCTTTCTTCTTGAGTAAGCAAAGTGAGTTTAACCAAGTAAGAATAAAGTTTGGGAATGAAAGAAGGAAGAAGAAATAAAAGGAAGTGTTTTGCTGTTTTTTATTTAATGTTCAGTAGGTTAGAATTCTGTCATAGGCCACACTTTGGGGTCTCAGAAAGTGCAGTATCCATAGCTCAGGCCCCACCAGGTGACAAAGGTGCTAAGGCAGGTGCTGCCCTCCGTGTGGCAGCCAGCAGTAAGCTCTCAGAGCAACACAGCTGTCTACTCTGCTCATCCCTGCCTCCTCTAGGAAATCCTCTCCAGGCTGAATCCAGGACAGCACCAAGGGGAGGAGATAGCTGCACGTCCTCTCACCTGGCTGGAGTTGGCGTTGGTCTGGACACTTATACCCCAGGACTGGCCAGGTCAGCTCCCAACAGATGCAGTGTATCAGTTCCATTGACCTAGTCACGCCATGGAGGTGACTGCGACCGAACAACCAGAAAATGTAAGCGATGGCACTTCTTGTGGAAAAGAAATCACCTTTAAATGACAAACACAGCTGCCACTGGTGTCAAAAGTAGTGATTTTGTACAATGATGCTCATCACGTTTATAGCAGCAGAATTTGGTAATTGCTTAATTTTCTAACATGAGAAAAACAATTGAATAAAGGTATATTATATATATAATATTCTATATTATATTGTGCATCAGTGTAATATATCCAAATAAGTTTTTTGGAGAAATTTTTAAATAATGGGGCAAAATTCCTAACAATGTTAATTGTTTTAAGGCAGAGTATAAAATAAGAAAATAAAACAATTCCAAATTTGTCAGAAAGCAGGAAAACAAAGTGAGAGAGACTCTACAATAATAATAGAAGTTATCCTTGACTTCATATGATTTTTCATTTTCTCCATCAAATCTTTATAATTTTCAAATTTCCTGTACTGAACATAATTACTTTTATAAGCATGAAAATGTATATAACATTATTTAAAAGGTAGTGGAAGTTGCTGGTGCTAATGATTTGTATCTCTTTCTTCTCATATAGCAGATGAACCATGACTTTTATGGTTAAATGTTGCAGTGCCTTGGGTAAATACTTTAACTCTTACCCTCAGTTTTTTCATCCTTAAAATGCGAATAATTTAGGGGTGGAGGGAAGTATCATGCAGTTGATGATTAAGTGAGGTGATATATGTAAAACTATGTTTAGCCAGTGCTTTGTGCAGAGGAAGCATTCAATCAACTGTAATTATCATTAAAGAATAGAATACATAAGTAGTCACCTAATTCTAGCCCTCCCTTCCTCAAAATTTTTCCTCCATTCTTTCCCTCCTTCTTTGCTTCCTTGCTTCCTTCCTTTAGGTCAGAAATAATTGACATTGGCAATTTCCTAAGATTTGACTTTGCTTCTTATTTCACTTCCCATCTCAAAATTTGGGGGCAAAGAAATTTAGGATCCCAGACCCTATTGGGAAACAAATTCCAAAGGATAAAAAGACAAAGGAAATAAAACAGGAAAGCATGATGCTCCAGAAGTGGGAGGAAAGGAAAGTCCACTTGTCTATCAGAGACAGAGGGTCTCTGTATCTGTGTACAAAGGAAAGATGGGCCCACACACAAAGATGGGCCTTGTGTTCTGATGCATCACAAAGAAGCCCAAGGAATATCACACAAGTACCCGGAAGACTGGGCAGAAGTAGATGGGTTTGTCCAACTCAACCCTCCACCACCGAGACCAGGAGGGCAAGAGAGAAGAAAATGAATTTGAGCCACAACATCAGGAATTTCTGTTAAATGCTTTATTTGAAACTCTTCAATAGTATTCTTGACAGATAGAAACTCTAGAGGTAAAGTAATATCAGCACTATCCCTTCAGAATAAAACTGAAAATGAAGATCTTCTGTGATTATCTATGCCAAGGCCACCTGAACACTTTGTGACCGTGACTAGATTTACCAAATGCACTCACGTGACTGGCCGCCCTGCCTTCTACTGCAACTCCTGCTCACTTAGCCCAAAGAGCTGGATACTGTATTTCATATCTGCCAGGCGCCATCAAAGGAAACCCCACAATAATTTTCTGAAAAACATGGTTTGAAATTGCTCAAAATATAAACAAATGAACCATGAGGTTTTTTAAATCTAGAAATGAGATAAAACATTATTTTGTTTTTATGCTAATAAGTATGTGCCAGGTACCAGGCTCAGTTGCAATCTTTAAACAGCCTCATGGGCGAGGTGCTACAATCAGTCCTGTTTTGCAGATGAATGGAAGCAGCCCAAGGTAGTTTTGTTCACTCCTTTTTCTTCAGTACCTACCAAACTGTCCGGCATTTAGTAGGTGCTCAGAACATATTTGTTGAATCAATGAATAAAGTTAAATAATATAAATAAACCGCACCCAGGTTTATGCATATGTGCACGTACCCCTATTTATGCAAGAATATACAGGTCACACCCGGGCTGGCCTAACTCCAGAGATTGGCTTCTCAGTCACTATCTCCAGTGACCTCTTTACCACAGACTATGTGAGTCTGGGAAGGAAGACAGGCCTTTCTGGTGCAGGCACTTTCCTGCATGACACAGAGATAATATGTCCTTAAAAACAACTGGATGAGGAGTGCTTTCCTCAGGGTCTGTGTTTAGGCATCATTAATAATCCAGTACTTTTCTGCCTTAGGAATATGTTTACATATCAGCTATGAAAGCTGAAGACTTCTTTATAATATGATTCTCCAGGCTTTCTGTTACACAGAATGATAAATTATAGGCTAGTACTCACCAAGTCTCTAGATAAAGGCAAATGTGTTTCTAGTATCACTTTAGCAATTGCTTGAGGGTTTTGAAAGTCTCTTGAAAACAGTCAGTGGAAGAAGTTTCCCCTAAGAAATTCTTAATATTAGGGCTTGAGAAGTTAAATGCAATTTCTATGCCTTTTAGGTGCTATCTATTCAAAGGTGAACAGATTGAGCTTGCATTTCTCTATGTGATTAACATCAAGCACCCTGCGTTGGTTGAAAAGGTTCATTAGCCAGAAAAGAACTTAAAAGGCAGGATGGACAACTTCAATTTAGATAATTGTTGGATGTGATGGAGCGCTCTGCAAATGAGTCTGCATGGGTCTGGGGCGGGGAGCAGCACCATCTACTAAGTACCGTAAAGCTCTCAGAACCCATAGGCAGCAAATGTCTGAGGGGAGGAAGCATGACATATGGGACCAGAGGCTCCGAGATTCAATCTCGGCTCCATCACTGACCTTAGGCAAAATCACAATCTTTTTGAGGTGAGCATATCTTCTGTAAAAGTGACAAGGATCATGCTTAACTTTTGGGTTGTTCTGAGGATCCAGAGATAGTTGAGTGCCTTGCAAAAGCTCTGTACAAGGGTTGGAATGATCGTCATCATCATCATCATGGCAATCATTATTACCAAATGAAGTTTTAGAGGATTCAAACACAAGCAAGTACATCCATCCAGGGATCTTTTAGGATCTGAAGTTAATATAAATTTGAATACTTCTTTTAGAACAAGTATACAAAATTATAAATTGCTGCTTTGAAAAAACCTTCGTTGGCTTCCCAGTAAATACTCCTCTGACTCCACAAAAAAGATGTTATAATTGTGATCAATAGCATGGACTCAGGGAAGCACACTACCCAGGATTCAATCCTAGGTTAGCTGTGTGACCTTTGGCAAATTACTAAATCCCTCTGTGCTTCTGTTTTTCATTTGGAAAAAGTTTGTCATTAGGATTAAATAACTTAAAATATGTAGCAGGCCTGGCACAGAGTAAGAAATATATGTGTTTATCATCACCATTTAAAACAAATCTCCTTTCAAGGATCTTCTCATCTGGAAGAATGAAATATAACAAGTGCAACCATGACTTAAGACAGAGTGTGGTTAGTGTTATAAAGAAGTACAAACCATGTGTTCTGGGGATCAAAACAAGAAGCCACATTTACTTGGGGGGAACCAGGAAATGCTTTGTAAAGGATGAATAGGGAAGTTTTCGAAAGGCAGCACATGTCCAGGCAGAAAAAATAGCCCAAGCACAGGCCCAAAGGTGAGACTTGGTTTGGCATATCTGGGGGCAACAAAAGTCTATATTTATGGACTTAAAGAGGAAATGGGAGAGAAACCTGGAAAGGCAGATTGGAGCCATAGCGTGAAGGGCCTTGGGTGCCTGTTTAAGGAGTTGGCAGACAGCGGTGAGAGTACATTTGGCTTTCAAGCAGGACAAAGTCAGGATTAGCACATGTGGACTGGAGGAAAATGAGCCCGGCAGCATCAGCAGGAGGGACGGGTGGGTTCAGTGCCACCTACTCATCCTGGCAGGAGAGGACAAAGGTGGCTGGCATTCCTCCACATTAACAACCCAAACAATTTGGAACATGCTGCCAACAACACTGGGCAGGGCAATCATGTCTTTGAAGTCTGAAGCAAGAACGGTCGCTGTGTAGCTTTTGCTTTTTTCCCCTATTCATATTGGTGTCAGAGTTTAATTTCCCATTTCATCACATCAATATAAAATGTGGAGAGGCCACACCTCTGAGAAGGGAGCTGTCATCCATCCCAGGCCACTGCCTGGCACTCATGGGCTCTGAGCAAAGGGCCAACAAAGGCTTCTCTGGCACAGGCTGATCCTTTCCTCCAATGGGAACTTTTGCCATCTTCTCTCATTTGGACTAACATTTGGAAAACTTCTTTAGC
This sequence comes from Callithrix jacchus, assembly GCF_049354715.1. Classification (NCBI taxonomy): domain Eukaryota; kingdom Metazoa; phylum Chordata; class Mammalia; order Primates; family Cebidae; genus Callithrix; species Callithrix jacchus. The sequence goes on from NC_133511.1 coordinate 95,700,512, forward strand.
CGCCACATTTTGGGGTATATTTCTTTTCGGGAATGAACTGCTTTTGTACAGGCACCTTGCATGTTAGCTGTCTCCCCAGCCAGGTGGGGCTTCTGCGGACAGCACACTGCACAACCTAAACAACTGTGTGTGGCAGCCAGTGACCTGGTCAGGGCCTTACTGCAGAGGACAACATTTGACATCTGCTCCCAGGTGTCCCCACTCCTTTGGGAAAGGGTTGCTATGTGTCCCCACAAAGATTCTGCCTCCTTGGTTCCAGCTGGTCCAGAAGTGGGCATATGACTTTAGCCAAGCCAATCAGCATCCTTCCCTGGAGTCTTCAAAACTGAAGCAACAGAGAATCAGCTCCTCTGGTTGGTAGACACAATAGGATTTGAATGAGGGGAGCATGCATCAGCCAAGTTCCCAGCACAGGGAAGAAGACAGTTTACATAAGAGAAAAGGAAGATCTGCCATGAGAAAAATGAAGTCTTAGTTGGATTTGAGTTCCTTTTCCAACTTTTTCTGAGGACCATCTCCCAGCTTGTTCTACTTTAGGTTAAGTGTGATGCCCTTTCAGAAATTTCCTTCTTTTTTTCACCTAAACTATTCGAAGTTGGATTTCTCTTGAACAAAGGGATCTGACTCATATGTTGTCACCCCTTGCTCATCAATCAGTGTTTACTCAACCTGTCTCCTTTCTTTACAGTGTTCCAAGCATTGAACAGATAATTTTATTCCTTCTAACACAGAGAGTAATATATTAACCCTCAACAATCACAGTAAGCACTTACATACTGCTTTTCCATTTTCAAAATGATTTTTCAATCAGTATGTCAGTTGATCCACATAAAGATGCAGAGGAAAGGAGAGCAGATAATACCCTCCTCATTTTACGGACTAGAAAATTAGGTCCAGATAAATTAAGTGACTTGCCCAAGTTCCCCCAGTTATTTTTTGCCAGAGCCTGAGTTTCAACCCCTTTCTCTTGCTTCCAAATCCTGTGTACTTTTCCCAATGCCCTCTTGCTTTAGAAAGTAACTCCAGGCTTAGACTTTTGGATATTGGTGAAGGCCAGTGAGGAAGATGATGTGGTCCAGGGGACTTTCAGAGGATCCTCAGAGCTCTGGTGAAGCAGCTGTCTACTCTGCCTTCCAGGAAGAGAGTAGTCCTGAGGCTTACGTTCAGTGGGTCCAAGGAAATAATACAGGGCCAGAACTGGATGAGGCAAGTGAAGTGCCTGGGGCAAATGATTCAAGGAGATGCGTATCTCAGAGTTGGGCAAGGGCCCGCCCTGCTATCATAACATCATTAAGGCCATAGCTGCAAAATTCAGACTCTAGAAGTGTGTGAGATTCTTCCTGAAATAAATACACCTCTTCCAGGCTGATTTAGTCATAGAAAGAAAGTGGGATGGAAAAATCCGAAGACCAGAAACAGGCGCTGGTGCTCAACTCTGCCACGCCTAGCATCTAGACCTCATTGTCTCAATCCCTTTGCTCAGTGCCTGCCTGTGTGATGGAGTCACTTGACTAAATGTGCTCTCGAAAACGTATTTTTTCTTTCACTCCAACACACAAATGTCCTTAAAAGTAGACTTCAAAGTAAAAGAAAATTATAATCACATTCTATTGGAAACCTAGTGAAAGCAAAAGAAATGCTAAAAAAAGAAAAATCGATATTTTTAATCCTAAAGTAGATCCTAGAGATAATCTATTTCAACTTGGATTTCTGTCACTTTTGACCAAAGGGTCCCAATTACTATACCCATGCTCCTAAGCTGCTTTCATCAATCAAAACTTACTTGCCCTGTTTTCTTTCCTTTCAGTGTCTAAAGGTTTATCAGATCAGAAAATTGAAGCTGATAGAACTTAAGTGGCTTTCTCAAGGTCACCCAGCTGGTTAATGAAAGGGCCTGGGTTGGAATTCAGGTCTACTGAGGCACAGCGCTCTTTCTACTACACTGTCAGTGCCACACTGGTCCTGGACTGAAACAGTTATTTCTTAGCTTTAATACCAATCATTTCATGTATGTACAGTACTTAGAAATTTTTTGAGTAATTTATTCACAGAACTTCTTTGTCTTCTTTGATGACAAAGACAGAACTGTTGTCATCCTCCACCATTGTTTATGTTTTTTCCTACCTATGTGACAAGCCAAACGTTATCTGGAATTATTTATCTAATATTTATTCTCTCCTGCCCTGTATTAGTTATGCATTGCCATGTAATAAATTACCCCAAAACTAAGCAACTTGAAACAACAAGCACTTAGTACCTCACAGTTTCTGTGGGTCAGGAATCAAGGTGCCACTTAGCTGGCTGAAGGTCTCTCATGAGGTAATAGGTGTCAGCTGGGGCTTTGGGCTCATCTGAAGGCTCAACTGAGAGATAATTCACTTACAACCTGTTGGCAAGATTCAGCTCCTCATGGGTTACTGGGCCTAAGGCATCAATTCTTAACTGAATACTGGCCAGAGACCTCCCTCAGTTACCAAAAGGCCTCTCCATAGGGCAGCTCACAAGATGGTGGCTGGTCGCCCTCAGGGTGAGCATGTGAGAAAGCAAAACAGGGAAGCCCAAAGCAGAAGCAACAGTACTTTGTGTCATCTAGTCCTGGAAGTGACATGCTATTACTTTCGCTGTGTTCTATTTATTAGAAGCAAGTCAAAAGGTCCAACCCACAACCAAAAGGGAAGGGTTTACAGACATGTGATATCAGGAGACAGAATCCATTAGAGCCATTTTAGAGACTGCCTAACATATACTCCAAATAAAAATTATACCTTCAAGATGCCTAAGGTAAAATAGAGGTAAGTTTGTGACTCTTCTATTTCTAAGAAAAAATGTTTTTTATATTAAGCATAAAGGATTATTCATCTGAAAATCATAGCTGGATGCTTGTTTGATATTTCGAAGCCATTGTGCAAAGTGGACACATATCCCAAAGGAGTAGATCTGTGATTCTGCCATCCATCTCTCCCTCTCCTCAGAGCATGCTAATTTCATAGTTTGGTATTTTTTTCCATCTGAAGTGAAAGTCTTGCCTTCCAGACAACACCAGCGAATGACACTGCCTGCATGTCAGAAATTGCAACTGACATTTCAATTTTGCTTAATTTTTTTTCTTTCTTTGATAGTATTATGGCAAAAATTTACATTTGAATAAAAAGCAAATAGTGCATGTCAGAGTAAGCATCAGGGAATGTCAAATTGTTTTTTTCCAATTACAACTCTATTTCAAATAGGGTAATGCAATTAAAGGATAATTACTAGAAGCACAAAGCCAAGGTTACGTTCAGAAATGGTTACCCTTTCACTTTAAGTCCTGTCTTGCTAAATAAAATATTCCTGAGGGGCAAGTTACTATTTGAAAATGGAATACACTCATCCAGGACCACCCATACACTTGGCAGTGTTGACCAAAACACCTATTTGTGCAGAAATACGAGTGTTTAAAAGAAATGAAGGGACACTAAAGGTGAACTGCATTTTCCTTGGCTTTATCACTCTGATTAATAATGTGACAAATTAGCTGTAGGATGCAATATTAATTAACAGTATATTAGTTGCATTTTATTGCCAATAACATAACAAACTCTGAAATAGTAGTCAGACTAAACTGCTGACACAGGCTTTTCTGCAAACTGAGCTGTAGTTTGATTTCTCATTTGTCCAAGTGAAGCATCAGCAACTGAGTAAAACCAATTACCTCGAAGCCCACCAAGCCCTCGGCAGCAACTTAGTGCATCTAAGCTTTGCCCAAATGTTATTACTTTCAAATTAGAGCCTGGTCGGAAATGGGCCATTGAAGAATTTCTACTGCTGAAAATAATTCAATATGGCAGTCCATTTGTGGAACACTTTGCAGGACCAGATAGAAAGCAGAGACTCCTTCAAACTTTGAGACATCTCGAATCCATGGCCACTTCTGGAAGGCAAGCCTGGAAGTACAGAAGTCAGATATAAAGAGGGAAGCATCTTCCTGCCTCCCTTAAATAAAATTGTTGTAGAAAAATCTCCAGGTTGTAATGTTCATTTTTGAAATGAAGTCCTGAGATGGAGGTGGGGGACATTTTAGGAAAAAGGACCCAAAGTCTAGGATGAAAGAATAAAGGCGCTCACCTAATGGAAGTTATGTAACGAGAAACTATAGCACAAGAGTTTATCAAGTAAAGAGAGAGGTTGTTGAATGAACACATGGTCAGAGGGATTAAAACAAGTATGGCAGGGTGCGTTATAAGTACCTAAAGAAAACCCTGTTTATATTTATTCATTTGTCTCCTCCATAGACCTTCACTTTCTATCCTTTCTCTCTCTCTTGCACACGCATGCGCGCACGCACACACACACACACAGAGTCACTTTCTATTCTATCTTGCTTGATATTTTTCATAAAACTTATTACCATCCAAAATTAAATTTCGACAGTTTATCCATTCATTTACTTCTCTGTTCCTGTAACCCCACCAAACTGTACACTCCATGAGATCATCCCATAGGAGATGTGTCTGTGCACTGCAGAACAGTATCTGGGATGTAACAGGCACAAAATCAGTTGAATCAAAGAATGAACCCATTCACTGAACTTACATTTACCCAATGTCTAAGTGCAAAGGATTCAAAGATGATGATAATCATAACTACCATTCACTGAAGAAGCCCTCAATGAGCTAAAAGCTTTACATACAGTATTTTTATTGGAATTCTTCAACAACCCTTTGAAGCATGTGTTTCTATTTTCTTGCAAATAAGGACACAGAGGATCTCAGAGACTGACTTAATACCACCAAGCTAGAAAGAGGTAAAACTGTAAATTAAACTGGGTTTGTCTGGCTCCTACTCCAGGCATTGTTATAGTCAAAGATTATTAAGAGACAAACATCCTCCCTGAGAACCTCAAAGTCTCATGCTTTGGATATGAAGCATCATTGATGTAGAGGGTCCTCCTAGTCTTCTGTGGTTGGAGAAAGAATCTGGCAATAAATTCTGGAGGACAGGATGTAGGACATTTGCCATCCTGGGGTCTTCAGGAATGTCCTTGTTCATGGCAGGATCCAGTATTCCATGCAGCTTTGCCTTTGAGTGAGGTCAGATTCTGCTGTAGAGGTTTGACAGGGCAGCATATATTCTCATATCCTTGGTTCCAGCTCTGAATGTAAGTCTAGCAGCTGTCAGGGATCCTATTTACTTTTAATAAATCTAACAAATGAATGATAAATAAGTGATGAATCTTCTGCCTCAGAAAATCAAGCAATGGGTACATGGGAAGCTGAACTCTTTTCCAGCCTTCACAACCAAATTTTAAACAGCCAACACCAAACTCCAAAGTCAGTTCAGACCCACAAAGTTTCTATGCATTTTAGAGGACACAAAACTACCCCTCTCTCTGGTCTCCTGGAATAAAAGAAAGTTCCTCAGCCTATTCATTCCATGAATTAAAAATTAAAAATTAAAAAAGGTCTCCTCGGTTACAATGCCATTCATATCCTTTGACCAGAAAGAGTTAGAGAAAAACTTCAGGATTGATCTGAGGGACACAGAGCCCAGGTTCCATTAAAGTGTATTAATGCCAAGGTCTGTGCAATTAGTGAAAAGTCAATTCCCATTACTAGTTAACACTATTGAATATCTGCTTTCTTTAATAAAAAGCCATGTCCAGTACAAAGAGAATAAATCAATAGGTTGGCTGCATTTAGATCTATTCTGCCTTCTTCTAAAATGCACAGAGAAACTCCCTGTCAGAGTTCCACTGTCTGTCTGCCAAGCTCAGTCTGTGAACTGGCAGCTGGCCCTGCTTTCTTTGCCTGGAATCTTTCATTAGCACTTTCTCGCCTTAGCTCTCGTTTCTCTCATCAGGAAAATTAAGTTTTACCCCATGACTAAAAATCTTCTCTTTGAGCTTAATCTCAATCTGCCTCTTAATTGGACTTGTTCAGAAAACCAGCTGCAAAGCCACTGTGGCCATACTTCTAAAACTCAGCCTTCACCAAGCACTAGTCCTTCCTTAGGCCAGGAGAGTAGGGTACACACAATTTCAAATAAGGGGCCAAAGAATCCCAAGAGCTTGAAAGACTTTTCCCTTCCAGAGATCCCCTTTGCATTCTTTTACATCTGGTTACCTTCCTTGCTGCCAACCCTGGAGGTAGCTGGGATGTTCCAGATCCTTAATTGTGAAGCGCAGAAGAAGGATACACCTATCCCATTAAGTTTGCAAGCACTCTGGATTCTCAGCACCATATGCAGAAGAAGGATGCATTCACCTCCTGTCCATGGAGGCTGCTTTTCTGTAGCTAAGCCCATCTATTCATCTTCTTTGGTGCAGACCACTAAAAGGAGAAAGCTGTTTAGACACTATTTCATTATAATGCTTGGTTTATTAAAGACTAAAAGGATACTTTGAATCACATTGTAAATGTAAGTGACTCTTAAGTTGGAAAATTGTATTTTGGTGAAAGCAAATTACTGTACCTTAAATTATTTTATTTTATTTTCTAAAATGCTTAGTCTTTGATGGGAAAAGCAGGATTGATAGAATTTTGCTTTAGTTCAGGTTTACTATGCAGAATTATTTGATTTTTAAAAAATCCTTTTGTCCTTATTCTGCACCCTCTCTCCCTTCCCTCAGTGAGTGTTTGGTGGGGTGGGTAGGTTTGGTGGTGATATTGGTTTGGGTCATGGTTTCAGTAGATGAATATATTTGAGATTGCATTCTTTTCAGGACTCAGCAAATTGGTGTGGATTGTTCTGGATTTTTCAGTTGGTTCAGTCTACTGTTTATCCACTCAAGCAGGCAGAAATATCTAATCTAATGAAACAAGCACTGCTAGAAACACATCTGTTTATTCCTGTTGCTGGGATCCTTTGTGCCACTTTCCACGGCCTCATTTGGTCTGCCATTGAGATCTGGTCTGCCATTAGAGAGAATCACAAACCAGCCTCTACACTGTGAAACCAACAAATGATCCCCAGTACTGTCGTGCATGTTTCTTGAAGCCACTGGAATTATTGACTGTGGTTGGAGAACTCAGGGAAGGAACCTCCTGCACTGCTTCCCAGATCAACTGTGGTGTGGCAATAACAGGCAAACAGTAAAACACACACTGTCCTAATACAAGGGTGGAAAGTGTTCAGTTGTGAAGAGGCATTTATGTTCACACAACCAGTTTTTCTTCACATTCAAAGTTAAAAAGTTGGACAATGCAGGCTCACTAAGTGACAAAGAAAAAAAATTTTTTTTTTCTTAGATGGAGTTTCGCTCTTTACCCAGGCTGGAGTGCAATGGCGCAATCTCGGCTCACCACAACCTCCGCCTCCTGGGTTCAGGCAATTCTCCTGCCTCAGCCTCCTGAGTGGCTGGGATTACAGGCATGTGCCACCATGCCCAGCTAAGTTTTTGTATTTTTAGTAGAGATGAGGTTTCACCATGTTGACCAGGATGGTCTCGATCTCTTGACCTCGTGATCCACCCACCCCAGCCTCCCAAAGTGCTGGGATTACAGGCTTGAGCCACCGCGCCCTGCCAACAAAGAAAAATTTAAGTCATCAAACAGGCTATCTGCAAGTGCTCCAGTGACATAAGTGATTCTGCCAATGGGACTCACTGATGAACAGGTAGCTGGGTGAAGAGACCACAGATCTTTGTCATCTCAAGCAGATGAAGGCTCCCCACTTGGCCAGAGGCAGTGACTGAATTCCTATTTGGGGGATCCCACAGAGAAATGGACTGACACTGTCAAGCAATTAATCCAAGGTGAAGTACGGTAAAAAAAAGAAATGGGAAATGAATAAATGCAGTCTCAAGCAATCTGCCTCTGTGACGTTGATGCAGGAAAATAGTTGGCAGTTGTCTTTGGTCCTTTAGCAATTCCTTCCACGATAACTCTGAAATGAATAGAAGGAGAAGAATTGTATTAAACAATTTTAAATTTTAGTTTCACAAAATACGAAAAGGTTTAAAACCTTGAAATTCACAGGATCGCCTCAAATGTTGCAAACTTTATGAAGTACCAAGGAGCTAATCGCTCTTGTCTTTAAGACTGGGCTCAGAGATTTTTCCCCCTCTGTAGGAGATCCTGAGAACTGACTTTTGCAAAAAAGCCAAGTTGCCAAGCCAGAGCTGGCAGAAGTGTTGCTCCATAAAATGAGAACAGAATGGAATGCACTCTCACCTTTGAGTTCAAGTGCATGTTGAGATTTTTATCTGAAATGAATTCTGATTAATATCACCTTGGACGAAAGCAGAAAAACATTCAAGCATGTGTTTATACTTGTTGACTTGCATAAAAGATACACCTTAAATCTGAGTCATAATACTGGAATAAATGACCATTAAGAAATGCATACCACTGATATAGTCTCACCGAGAAAGTTAACATTCCAAATTCCCTAAGACACAGAGAAATTTGTTTCAATACATTGTCTGATCAATCACTCTTTATAAGACCAAACTATGGCCTTTTCCCATACCACTTTGTTCTTTGAGTTAGTCTGTTTTTTGCTCTAATTATTCACTTCCCAATCATATTTAAGGAGAAAAAGAAATGGACATACCTTCCAGGGATGCTTTAAAAGCTTCAGTGTTGGTACAGAGAGAGGACAGCAGGTTGAACTCCATGTTCTGAGGAGAACATTGCATCCATGATGTCACACACACACGAGAGCATGAAGCACACCCAGGTACTCAGTTGGTGATGCAGAGTCCGGCAATCAGCTCTCCTTACTAACCTTGGAGCTTTGCCTTCAGCCAAGTTAGACCTTTCAGTGGAAATAAGATGGAATTGTTTCAAAATAAGATGGAAATAATATGGAACTTGGCTGGGTAAGCCTTGTTGACAGGGTAAAGCAGGTTTTTCCATTTTTTTACTCTCTGTACCCCCTAGATAGACACTCTTACCTTTCCTATTTCAATTTCCATAATTTCTTAACAAAAAATTACTTTAAAATGTACAAAACAATGATATCTAATGGCTTCTCATCTCACTTAGAGTAAAAGCAAAGTCTCCTTAAGGCCCTCATCACCAGGCCAACCAGCCAACCACTCACCCAATGTCTTAATTCCTTCTCCAGCCTCCTCCAGGCACACTGGCTTCCTTGTGAGTCCCTGAGCATTTTAGGCACATTCTGTTTCGGGGCCTTTGCACTTGCTCTTCCCTCCATCTTAACTGCCCTTACTGCAGTGCCTACATGGCAAAGTCAAGTCTTAACTGTCGCTTTTTTGATAGAGACTTCCTGATCTATCCTATCTAAAATTTTAATCTCTCCCACCTCCCAAACAATTTTTATCCTCTTTCCTACCATATCATGTAATTCACTTTTCCAATCTCGATTTATTGCCTCTCTCTCCACTCAAATGCAAGTTCCGTGAGGACAGTATTTTATACACTGATGTATCCCTTGTGCCTGGAGCTATTCATGGTATGTAGTAATGGCCCAACAAATATTAACTGAATGAGTGCATAAATATAATGATCGAATATCAATGATTCACCAAACCCATCTCTCCTTCATTCATATAAAAGCCAGGTCTCTTCACAGGGCACTGGAGGCATTGCCACCATGATCTTAATTGCAAGTAGTGACTAGCTGTTACCAGTCTCCAAGCATTGTATGAAACATGTTACACACACTCTCTTATTTAATGTTCACAACCAACTCCTGAGCTGTGTGTAATCATCCCCAGTTTACAGTGAATACATGATGAGCCAAGGAGATCAAGTAACCTTCCCACACTGACTGACTAGTGTGTGGTGGAGCTCAAATGAAACTTAAAGTTTGTCTAACACATTAAGTCTTAACCAGGGATGAATTTGCCCCCGGGGACACATGTGGCAATGTCTGGAGACATTTTTTATTGTCGTAACTGAGGGTTGCTACTGAATTCTAGTGGATAGATAGCAGGGATGCTGCTAAACATTCCTACAATACATAGGACAACCTCCCAGAGCAAAGAATTATCCTGCCCAAAAGGTCAATTGTGCTGAGGTTGAGAAACCCTGGTCTAACTCCATAAACTGTTTTTAGTCACATTGCAGTTTTGCTCGATTAGCTGCTAGTGGCAGTGCAAACTACATCAAGCCTTTTATAAAGCAATATGACACTATTTCTTGAGAGTGTTGAATGTTTTCATACCTTTCGACTCTGCAATCCTACTCCTATAAATCTAGCCTATAGAATCCGAAATGCGGAAAATGCCCCCAAATATTTATCATGACATTATTTGTGATATTAAAAATTAGAAACCAGTTAATGTCTGGTAATAAAGGAACCATTAAGTAAATTCTAGAATATCCACTTGCTGGAACATTAAGCAGCCATTAAAATGATATTTATTAAGAGTTCATAGTAACATGAGAAAGTGCTTACATAGAAATGTTAAATTTTAAAAATTGTTTTCAAAAGAATTTAAGTGGTATGACCATTAAACAACGGACAAACATTATGCATACAAAATAAGTGAAGCAGAAATACATTAAAGTATTAATAGTGTGGTAGCGCTAAGGCTAGTTAATTTCTTTCTCTTATTTTTCATTACTGTACTTCCTTTCCTTTTTTTTTTTTTTTTTTGAAATGGATTTTCACTCTTGTTACCTAGTCTGGAGTGCAATGGTGTGATCTCGGCTCACCGCAACCTCCGCCTCCTGGGTTCAGGCAATTTCCCTGCCTCAGCCTCCTGAGTAGCTGGGATTACAGGCACGCGCCACCGTGCCCAGCTAATGTTTTGTATTTTTAGAAGAGATGGGGTTTCACCATGTTGACTGGGATGGTCTTGATCTCTTGACCTTGTGATCCACCCACCTCGGCCTCCCAAAGTGCTGGAATTACAGGCGTGAGCCACCGCGCCCCACCCATTACTGTACTTTCAAAACAATATTATGATAATGTAAAAAATATAGCAACAATGTATTCATTTTATAATGGGGAAAATATCAGTTAGAAAATTAGGATTTTTTTTTTTCCTCCTAAAAAAGAAAGTAAAGGGAAAGAGACTGGGCTTAGTGAGTTCAAGGTTACAGTGAGCTATGATCACACCACAGCACTGCAGCCTAGGCAACAGAGCAATACCCCGTCTCTGAAAAAAAAAAAAAAAAAAAGACGGTAAATACAGCAACTGTATGATGGATTTGCCTCTTATGTGGATTAAATAACTATTTATTTCATGCTTATTATTCCTCCCAAGTAACTGTCTTTGCTACAGGAAGTAAGAAACGCTTAGTTATATAGCAGTAGCTGGAACTCACTCCATCTTTGCCAGTTTATACCTACCAAAAACATGTTGCTCACTCATCTTAAGTGTTTTCCTAATATTTAAAAAAGGTTTGATTCTACTAAGGCAAAGAATCCTCTCACAGCCAGAACTGCCGTCAGTGATTTGAGGTTTGGGACCCAGAGGGACCCGTGAAAGGTGGGTGTCACGGTCAATCTCCCTCACATGGGTGTCCACAAGTCTAGGACTAAGAGTGTGGGCTCTGTTCTCCAACAGAACTTGGATCGAATCACAAGTGCACACCCACCACCATGTCTTTGAGTGAGTTCATAACCCCTTTGTGTCCTCGCTGAACTCGAAGTCCATGTTTAAAACTGCTGTGGAATGCTGTTAATGCTTGAAAGACTCCTTGCTCTTTGCACACTGTGACCTGGGACCATTCACTTGCAGGATCCTGCCCCCACAACCAGCCTAGTCCTTGGTACTCATCCTTCCCCCACTTTCCAGATGCCTTTATCTCAACAAAACTTGAGGCTTAGTTCACAAAAGTTAGGACACTAACTATGAAAGCCTCATCCAAGATGCCCTATCTTTGGACTTGGTTTTAAATTAAACCTGCCTTCACCCTCTGGACTAATAGAGATAAGGTTGATTTTCTGGTCAGCTGTGGACTGCAGCCTAGAATGAGGAAGGAACACAAAAAGCAGCTGCAGAGACAGCATCTTCACTCATTCAGACACTATTTGGGCAATGAAAGAACAGAGAACTCAGTTATTTAATTAACCCTCTGAGTCTCTGGAATGTAAACATTTTCTTTTGTAAAGCTCTGAGACGTCTCTTGTTTCCAACACGCAGGCCTTTATTTCTGCCTCTCCTTCTGTTTCTCTGCTCTTGACCCTCCTGTAATACATTGTTGGATGACTTGTTTGCACAGAGGGACAGGCTTATTTCCCACCCCCCTCCCAAATTCTTAAGGCGTTAGAAATTTTCTCCCTTGTCAATTTTCCACGGATGGCCCTCTATTCCTTAATGGTGGTGGACTGGCACACACCGCAGACACCGGCTCTGAAACAAAAGGAAAAGCAAGAAGATAGAGATGCACACAGCCAGCCTCCCTGTCTATTCCCAATGTGTCCCACTGACAATGCTGTGTGGAAGGGAAATTGTTCTATCAGCGAGTGTGTTAGATTCATGACCCCACCACAACCTTGAATTGGCCTTTAGTTGTCGCTGATGGGAACTGAAGAACAGCGCCTGTCGACATGATTGCTACTCTCCAATGAATCAGAACATACAGGGCGAGGAGCAGCACATTAAAGTAGCAACAGAAATATATCACTGTACTTTTATATAGATGTATTGCTTTTGCCTAGGCATATAAATGATTGGGCCAGCCACTTATTTTTTTTCAAGGACTATAAATTAAAAATAAGCTAAGGGTTTTAAAATTATGTTCTTTTTAAAAAACCAGGGTAGCTATTTTAAGGCAACAGTCAAATATTTAAAGATCATCTTATATGGATATTTCAGCGACTGTCATTGGGAGGAAAATCAGCCCCTGCCACCTGCACTCGGGTTACTTAACACATGGACACTGATCCATCATGGGTTGTCATTCGCTAATTGATCTTTTTTTTAAAAGTAAATGTTTCCCATGTTTACTTCTCTGCCTGCTTACTGAAGAAAGTATAGTTCACAAATTTAAGTTGTGATTTAAATAGACAGCAAGCATATTTGTCAGCCTAAAACAAGATGCCGGAAAAGTCAAGGTGTTCAGAGGAAGCTGAGAGCAGGGATCAATGATTCTTATATTGGGAGGTTATAGGGTCCCATAGAGAATAGGCTGGAACGGATGGAACCTCTCTCCAGGAGCACACACCCACACTTGCACTTCGCAGCAAAACTTTTCCTTTCTCTTCCAGGACTCACAAACTCCCTGGAGCCCCTGCTTTTGAGGTTAGCTTGTAAAACTATAAATTTATGACACACTGGGATGCAGTGATTAACTGTGATGTATGTCTCAAATAACTGCTAACTAATAACAGGTCAAATATAGCTGTTTTGCAAATGATTTACTTTTAGAGGTATACACATCTGAGAAGATTCAAAGGTTTACCAATAACAGATCACTCTCACTTAGTTACCATAGCCAATAAGACATATATGATCTAGCCCCTGCCTACCTCTTGATAACACCTCTCACCACTTTCTCCTCAATTCTATAAGCTTTAGTCACATGGCCTCCTTTCTGATTTTCAGCCCACCGAGTTATTTCCTGCCTTGGGGTATTTGCAGTGCTGAGCAATGTTCTAGGCACAGACTGAACAAAACCACAAGATCTATCTTTTGTGAATCTTATATTCCGTGGAGGGAAACAGGCATTAGGCATATGAAGAAATCCTTAAGTTGATCATTTCAAGTGTTTTCAAGCAATTAGAATGAAGTGATGAGGGTGACTAGAGTGTGACTGATGGATGGCCAAGTATGGCCTCTTTGGGGAGACTGTAGCTGAGATGGAGAAGTGAGAAATAGCTGCAGGTCAAAGGGAAATATTTGCTGGCAAATCCAGTAGCAAGTGCAAATACCCTGAGGCTAGAAAGAACTTGGTGGGTTGAAATGTGAGCAAGTAGGTCATGTGGCATCTGATATGCTCTGTCAGGGAGAAACTTAAATTATCCATGCTGCTGCCCAAATGATTGATATGCTATGAGCGGTGATGGTGACTACAAATTAAGTGTTTTATTTCCCTGCAATAATTTTGACTTTTTGTTAAAATTTTGATATGCAAACTGAAGCCATTTAAGACCTAAGTCCAGAGATGTTAGGTAGTTTACTCAAGGTCACACAGCTTGTTATTACATTAGTTTAGTGGATGGATTAAAGGGAAGCCCTGGCTTCTGCATTTGCGGGGTGGTATTCTTGTACCATTCTGCTTCCCTTTTATTTTCATGTAATTTAACAAAGGTAATTTTGTCTTGGAAACAAGTCTGGTGTCTGGTTCCATATGCTATTATGGTCCAGAGACACACTATCATTACACGGTTTTCAGCTTTTGCAAACTTTTGTTAAATATCTAGCTCAGGGTTCCTGATTTCTTCAGAGATTGATGTAGCAAGTGGTGAGCTAAATTCTCTCACCTCTAAGGAAAATCAAGCAACACTGTCTCCTCTGGGCTGAACATTGAGATCTGTGAGACTACAATCAGTTTTGGATCTTCACCTGCCTCTGGGGGGGCCTGCCCTTAGGACAGATGGACTCCCAGCTATGGATGCCTATGTCAAGAAGACTAACAATGGCCTCCACAATACCACCTTCCACGTGTCCCTCTGGCTACTAAACAACAGGTGAATTGATAGCAGCCTTGATTTTGACTAAGTGTGGGAAGTCCTTGAGCTGATGGAACCAAAGTTTCTAAAACATTAGAAAAAAATTGGAGATAAGTGAGTGAAGTATTTTTTGTAACTATAAACTGGCAAAGAACGAGCCAATTCCAGCCACTACTATATCGCTAATCAACACTGTACTAGAACTGAACACTGTTGTTAAGAAATTCCACGAAAGAGTGTGGCCAGGTTTGATATCAAAACACTCTTTTAGTTAAAAAGTTCAGAAAAATGAACTCAGCCCCTTCTGCACTACCTCCGACAAAAGGCCTCTCATTCAGCAACTCTTATCTTCTCTCCAGTTAGTTTCTCTCTCTTTTCTTACACTGCTGGTGGGAATATAAATCAGTCATTCCTTCAGGAGCATGAGTTGGCTAGTGGGAGTCAAGAAACTCTACAAACTGTATAGTCATTGACTCAACAATTATATTTTTGAGATTTGGTCATAAGGAAATTAGAGATACTTGTAAGAGTTATACTGCAAGATTTATATGGCAAGAGAGTTACAGCAGCATTACGTGTGATAATGAAATATTGCAAATTATGTAAAAGAGATTGGATTCTCCCAAAATGTGTTCTGCAGAAACAAACGTCATAAGATACGGAGCTGGACACACACACACACACACACACACACACACACACACACAGTGTTGTGTGATCAAATTTAGTATATACATACTATATCCATATTTTGAGAAATTACAAAGCATATTAGCAAGAAACTTCTCCAAATAATTTTTACAAAAAAGAAATCTGTTATTTAAGCTCGTTTAACTCAGTGCTTTTCAAATTCCTTTGGTCACTGAACCCCTTTATTACATAATACTTCTTAATATACTATGGAAAACAGGCTCTACAAAATATACTTCAGGAAATACTGGGTTAAATAAATTTACGTATCTTCTTTCAGCTTTTGGCTCAGAGGAGGCCGAGGTGCACCGAAGTTCAACCCCAGCAAGATCCAAGTTGTATATCTCAGGTGTACCAGGGGTGAAGTTTGTGCCACATCTGTGCTGGCCCCAAGACTGGCCACCTTGGGTTTGTGTGCAAAAAGAAATTTGGTGATGACATCGCCAAGGCGGTCGGTGACCAGAAGGGTTAAGAAAAAATACTATATATTTTGAACTTCTTATTTTAAAATAATTTTAGAGTTGCTGAAAAGGTAAAATAGCAGTTTTCATATGCTTTTTCCTCAGTTTCCCCTTGTATTAACATCTTGCAAAACCACAATACAATTATCGAAAGTAAGAAATTAGCATTTGATACAGTTTGGCTATGTCCCCACCCAAATTTCATGTTGAATTGTAGTTCCCATAATCCACACGTGTTGTGGAAGAAAGCCAGTGGGAAGTGATTGGATTATGGGGGCGGTTCCCCCAAGCTGTTCTCATGATAGTGAGTGAGCTCTCATGAGATCAGGTGGTTTTATAAGTGTCTGGCATTTCCCAGGCTTGCACTTTTCCTTCCTGCTGCCTTGTGAAGAGGGCACCTTTCTTCCCTTCTGCCTTCTGCCATGATTGTAAGTTTCCTGAGGCCTCCCCAGCCATGCTGAACTGTGAGTTAATTAAACCTCTTTCCTTTATAAATTTCCCAGTCTTGGGTATTTTCTTCAGCAATGTGAGAATGAACTAATAAAGCTTATTAGTTTTAAAGCTTATTAGACAGGATATTCATTTGAATTTCACCAAGTTTCCCACTGTCTTTCGTTCTGGTTCAGGATCCAGTCCAGTGTCTCACATTGTACTTAGTCATGTGTCCTTAGCTTCCTACAAGCTGTGGCAGTTTCTGTTTTTCCTTTTCTTTAATGGCCTTGATACTTTTAAAGAATTCTGGCTAGTTGTTCGTAGAATGTTCCTCAGTTTGAATTTGTCTGATGTGTTCTCAGGTTGGATTCATGCATTTTTGACATTTTGAAGAAAATGTCACAGAAGGCATGGAATGTTCTTCTAACTGTATCATATCTGGGTTACATGATATCAGTATATTTTATTACTGGTTTGATTAATTTCTATCACCTAATAAGTGTCCGATGGGAAAATATTTTGAAGCTATTTCTGTTTCTTATCACACATTTTGTAACCTACTAATTTTAGCACCCATTGATAATTCCTGTCTGCAAAAGTTATCACTGTTCTATTTTCCTAATAGTGATTTTCTGTTTTCATTATTTTTTCCACATTGATTGATTGGAAATTTACTGTGAGGAATTTTTATTTATTCAAATAATTTTATGTAGGTATGAACTAATGGTTGTTTATTTTTTCTTAAGTTTTGATTTTTTTTTCCTTTAACCATCCCAGATTTGGCCATCAGAACCCCTTCAAGTTCATTCCTGCTTCCTTATAACATGTCCCCATCCTTTTCTTGAGCACTTCTTTTCTTGCTGGCACAGAAGATATTACAAGTCATCTTGTACTTTCCCTTTCTCAGCCCTGTAATCAAATATTTATCCAGGGAGTTCTGGTTCCATTTACTGTACAAACCAATATCTAGGCACTAAGTGTGCTCTTTGATACTAGGGCATCATTGTTCTAGGCCTTCTCAGTGTACAGAGCTAGGAAGTAGATGATGTATACTCACACACATTCACACGGGAGTATCTTTGTTTTTATGGTTTTAAAAATATCTCATCTCTATTTTATATCTATTTTATAGATATTTTATACTATTATATATATATATCTATAAATCTATCTTTATCTGTCAGAGTTCTTCAGAGAAACAGAATCAATAGGAAATATGTATCTATGTATATAGAATCAGTAGCAAAGGTATATCTATATATAGAATCAGTAGGAATTACATATCTATACATAGATATAAGTAATACATAGATATAGATAATATAAGTAACCTATTCCAATATATAATAAATCTATATACATATATCTATGTATATAAATGTCCATATATGTATATAGATATCTATTATACATAGGTATCTATATCTACTTAGATATAGATAATTGTGTGAGCCAGTTCCTTATAATAAATATATATGTAATATATATATATATATGTAGATATAGAGGGAGGCTTATTACATGGAATTGGCTCAAACAATTATGGAGACTAAGAAGTTCTACAACCTATTGTCTGTAGGAAAGCCAGTCGCATAGTTTTAATCTGAGTCCCAAAGCCTGAGAGCCAGGAAAGCTGATCATATAAGTCCAAGTGCAGAAGAAGACTGATGTCCCAGTCAGGCAAAGAGAGCTAATTCTCTTTTTTGCTACTGTTTGGTCTATTCAAGGCTCCAAAACATTGAATGAGGCCCACCTACTTTGGGGAGTGCAATCTGCGTTACTCAGTCCACCAATTCAAATGTTACTCTCATACAGAAACACTTACAAATGTATGCTAAATAATTTTTAATCAAATATCTGGGCACCCTGTGTCCCTTTTAAGCCAACACATAAAATTAACCATTGCTCTATCTGTCTATCATCTATCTATCTAATCTGGTAGTCTACCTGATCTACCTAAAATCCATGATTTTACACTGATTCCTCTAAGTTCAATCAAACTACAGTGTTCATTTTAGCCTTCTCCATTGTCTTGCTTTTAACCCCTTCTCTGACAGTGAGGGACCTGATATTCATTATCCACAATATATTTGCTTATTTGTTCAATCCTGAAGCACACATAAAGAGTATCAGGATGCTAGCCTTTACCTCTGTGGAAAAAACACTTAATTTGCCAACTTGAATACAATATTTGTATAGAATTCATTTTATTTTAGCCTAATAATATACAACCAAAATACTGTTTGACAAAGATACTTAGGTTAGTTCTTCTCCCCTCCTTTGGTGTAATTATATTATTAATTTGTCATATATTGAGATCATGTTTATTATTTGTATTCCATTGGGAGTCTCCTCATATCTTGTTGATTTTAACTTTTTAAATTTATTCTGGTGATATGCTAAATATACTGAGACAGAGCTAGACGTTAAAAATGATACATTTAACCCCATCGCCTCAGCCCAAAAACTCCTGAAACTGATAAGCAACTTCAGCAAAGTTTCAGGATATAAAATCAAAGTGCAAAAATCACAAGCATTCCTATACACCAATAACAGACTTAAAGAGAGCCAAATCAAGAATGAACTGCCATTCACAATTGCTACAAAAAGAATAAAATACCTTGGAATACAACTCACAAGGAACGTAAGGGACCTCTTCAAGGAAAACTACAAACCACTGCTCAACGAAATAAGAGAGGACACAAACAGATGGAGAAACATTCCATATTCATGATTAGGAAGAATCAATATCGTGAAAATGGCTATACTGCCCAAAGCAATTTGCAGAATCAATGCTATCCCCATCAAGCTACCATTGACTTTCTTCACAGAACTGGAAAAAACCACCATGAACTTCATATGGAACCAAAAGAGAGCCCACATAGCCAAGTCAATTCTAAGCAAAAAGAACACAGCGAGAGGCATCACACTACTGGACTTCAAACTATACTACAAGGCTACAGTAATCAAAACAGCATGGTACTGGTACCAAAACAGAGATATAGACCAATGGAACAAAACAGAGGCAGCGGAGGCAACACAACATATCTACAACTATACAATCTTTGATAAACCTGACAAAAACAAGCAATGGGGAAAGAATTCCCTGTTTAATAAATGGTGTTGGGAAAAGTGGCTAGCCATGTGCAGAAAGCAGAAACTGGACCCCTTTCTGACACCTTACACTAAAACTAACTCCAGATGGATTAAAGACTTAAACATAAGACCCGGCACCATAAAAACCCTAGAAGAAAATCTAGGCAAAACCATTCAGGACATAGGAGTAGGCAAGGACTTCATGAACAAAACACCAAAAGCATTGGCAACAAAAGCCAAAATAGACAAATGGGACCTAGTGAAACTCCACAGCTTCTGCATGGCAAAAGAAACCGTCACTAGAGTGAATCGGCAACCAACAGAACGGGAAAAAATTTTTGCAGTTAACCCATCTGACAAAGGGCTGATATCCAGAATTTACAAAGAACTCAAACAGATTTACAGGAAAAAAACTAACAAGCCCATTCAAAAATGGGCAAAGGATATGAACAGACACTTTACAAAAGAAGACATACATGAGGCCAACAATCATATGAAAAAATGCTCATCATCACTGGTCATTAGAGAGATGCAAATCAAAACCACATTGAGATACCATCTCACGCCAGTTAGAATGGTGATCATTAAAAAATCTGGAGACAACAGATGCTGGAGAGGATGTGGAGAAATAGGAACACTTTTACACGTTGGTGGGAGTGTAAATTAGTTCAACCATTGCGGAAGACAGTGTGGCAATTCCTCAAGGCCTTAGAAATAGAAATTCCTTTTGACCCAGCAATCCCATTACTGGGTATAGATCCAAAGGACTATAAATCGTTCTACTGTAAGGACACATGCACACGAATGTTCATTGCAGCACTGTTTACAATAGCAAAGACCTGGAACCAACCAAAATGCCCATTGATGATAGACTGGACTGGGAAAATGTGGCACATATACACCATGGAATATTATGCAGCAATAAAAAATGATGAGTTCGTGTCATTTGTAGGGACATGGATGAATCTGGAGAACATCATCCTCAGCAAACTGACACAAGAACAGAAAATGAAATACAGCATATTCTCACTCATAGGAAGGTGATGAAAAATGAGAACACATGGACACAGGGAAGGGAGTACTACACACTGGGGTCTATTGGGGGGACTAGGGGAGGGACAGTGGGATGGGGGAGCTGGGGAGTGATAGCCTAAGGAGAAATGCCAAATGTGGGTGAAGGGGAGGAAGGCAGCAAAACACACTGCCATGTGTGTACCTATGCAACTATCTTGCATGTTCTGCACATGTACCCCAAAACCTAAAATGCAATAAAAAAAAGAAAAAAAAGAGTTTTGTTGTATTTCTTGGCTTGATTAGTTGTATGTCTGCATTAAAATTATTTATTAAAATTTATATTTGTTTTGTTTCATTTTTGTGTGCATATTTCATAATAAAATACTTCTAAAATTTTTTTTAAAAATGATACACTCAGAGAAGAGTCATTTTCCATCATCCCTGCTACCACACACCCACTGCCCCATTCTTTCCACCCTATTTGCACCCAGCACCTTTCAGTAACTATTGCCAGTAGTTTCTAGTTTATTCTTCCTGTATTTCTTTTGCACAAATTAGCGGATCCCAATATATTTTCCGATATCTCTGCCCTTTTTACATGAAGATTAGCATGATATAAATACACTTAACTTTTTTTTTTAATGTAACAGGATATATAAAAGTTACTCCAAGTGTTTTTTTACAGTTACTTGGTAATCTGAGTGAATGAGCCATAGTTGATTCAACCACAACCACTCTCTTATATGAACATTTTTCCTCCTAATACTTTGCAATTACTTCCAATGCTGAAATGAATAACTTTTTGTTTATGTGTTTACAGATTGCTGAACATATATCTTCAGTGTAGGTTCCTAGAACTGAAATTCGTGGGTCATAACTAAGTATGTATCTAGTTTTGTCAAGCACTGCTAAATTATCAAGAATGGTTGTGCCAGTTTGCATCCTCATCAGCATGCAGGGGAATGCTTGTTTCTCTATAGCCTTGCCAACAGAACATGTTGTCTGCTTGTTTTCACCTATCTAATAGGTGAGAAAAGCATATAAGTTAATTTGCATTTATCTAATAATGATTAGTGGTCTGAACTTTTATTTTATTTTTTTATTTTTATTTTTTGAGATGAAGTCTCGCTCTGTCACCCAGGCTGGAGTGCAGTGGCGTGATCTCAGCTCACTGCAACCTCCGCCTCCCAGGTTCAAGCAATTCTCCTGTCTCAACCTTCCAAGTAGCTGGGACTACAGGTGCATTACACCATGCCCGGCTAATTTTTTGTATTTTTAGTGGAGACAGTGTTTCACTGTGTTAGCCAGGATGACCACTTTTTTGTATGTTTAAGGGCCAATGTTTATATTTTGTTGTGAACTGTCTGTTCATGTCTTTTTTTTTTCATTTTCCTATCGTGCTTTTGGTACTTTACCCCTCAATTTTCAAGAGTTCTTTATGTAGTAAGTAGATCAGCTTTTGTCTGTGTTGTACATCACAGATATTTTCCTCCTAGTTTTGGTTATCTTTCGGTCTTTTTAAAATGGTGTTTCTTGTCCTGAAAACTTTTTTCTTAATTATATGTGGTCATATTGATTAAACTTTTCTTTTATGTATACTTTAAAAATGTGCCTGTCCCATCCCTGAAAGTCTTAGGCATTACTGCAGCACAAAAGAGAGAAAGAGCTTACTCTAGGAGATTTTAAACTAGAGAGAGTAGGGAAGTGGAAGCCCCAAAGGCTCTGAAGTCAGGTGGATTCCATTCGCACCTAGTTTCAGTGTCTTCTGTTTAGCTGTGGGACCTCTGGTAAAGTATTTAACCTCCCAGAGCCTGTTTTTTCTCATCTGTAAAATGAGATGATAAAACCTACCTTGCACCTCTATGAGGATTTGAAATGCTTGTTTCAGTACATAGCACCAATGAGACCTTTTATTATTATTGTATTCATGATACATCAAATGTCAAGTGACAATTTAATGAAAACCTTGAGAAGTATCTGATTTTTTTCTCAACATTATCTCATCAAGGCATCACCACTTCTGTAAGCACAAAGCATCTGAGAGATTTTCACCAATTCACCTGTATGTTCATCACAATTGTTCTTTCTGCCTTCTGAAATACTCTGTCTTTTGAAATACTATCGTGTCTCTGTTCTATAATGAATTCAGAGAAAAGTTATGAGGATAAAGGAGTTAACATCCATAATGCATACTGAGCTGGCAGATAAGAGCATCAAAATGAGTTTTAGAAAGAATCCTAATTAACCCAATTTATTATCACCTTATCTCTCCAAAGCCCCTTCCTGCCCCCAACCTCAAGTTGAAAATTTTGTGGTCATTCCCCAAAGGACACATACTCCTTCGAACAAGGAATCAGCTGATACTGGTTATTGTCAGTACCACAAAGGTACTCACTAGAATTCCTGTTGCCAAATGTGTTCTTCCCGTAACAGGCAATTTCTTTTCAGTTTCCCTGTGAAACTGAGCAGAAGCCCGTAGGGAAGTCTGATGTCACTTTTGTTTTCAATACCATTAGAAGCAAACACAACCAAGACTATTTCCTTAATCTTTTGGCAGCTTCTTCTAAATTATTTGAACATGATCAAGTTCCCATCTACCAATAAGTTAATCAGGTGGGCATGTACCCTGATAGAGTACAGATGTCTTGCAGGACAGAAAGAATTTCTATGGGTACATGGATAGGAATAGATTCTTTTTATCTAGTTAACTTTTGTTTGTTTTTCTCATTGCTTTATCCCCAGTGGAGTGATTTGGAAACAGTTGTCTTTATACCTTTTGCAATTCCTCAGAGCTTCAGGGCACATGGAATGGCTGGGCAGGAAAAAGGAAGGGTAAAAGGAAAAGCAGTTAATTTGGATTGCAATTCTACTATAATCTATGCACTACATTAGCTACTTAGGGACTTTATTATTACTGTTATTAATAACATAGTCTCCCTCTGTCACACAGGCTGGAGTACAGTGGCATGATCATTGTTCAGGGTAATCTTGAACTCCTGTGCTCCAGTGATCCTCCCACCTCAGCATCCCGAGGAGCTGGGAGTACAGGCACACGCGCTACCATGCCTGGCTAATTTTTAAATGTTTTGTAGAGATGGGGATCTCTTTATTTGCCCAAGGTGTCTCAAACTCCTGGCCTCAGCAATCTTCTTGCTTTAGCCTCCCAAAGTGTTGAGATTACAGGACTGAGCCCCAGAGATTTATTATTTTAGTGGCTCTCAGTCAAGGTGATGCCACATCCACCATTTTGAAAATTTGTGGAGCCACTTTTTTGTTGTCATAAAAATTGAAGAGTTTTGCCACCATTGATGGGTTGATGTATTATATAACAAAAAAATCGTTTTTGGTCCCCTGTTTTTGGCACACAGCTTCTAAATCTCCTGAGTGATAATTACCTTTCATACACGAGTGAGATGTTTCTTGGGGTGAGGGGTCAGGGCTAGAAAGCTTCAGGATGGGGGCTGGTCACCACAAAGACCATGCCATCATTAGAGGGTTGGAACTTTCAACCTTCTCCCACCCCTCTGCACCAGCCCTCTCTAACCTCTGGGAAAGAGAGAGAAACTAAGAGATTTGAGTTCAATCATCAATAGGCAATGATCTGATCAATCATGCCTGTTATAAAACCTCCATAAAAATCTCTAAACAACAGGGTTTGGAGAGCTTCCTGGTTGGTGAACACATCAATGTGCCAGGAGAGAGGTGTGCCAGGCCAGAGAGGGCATGGAACTCTGACCCTCCCTCCTTCCCACCCCAAACTTTGCCCTATACATCTCTTCCATTTGGCTATTTCTGAATATATTCTTTATAATAAACGTGTAATAGTTAAGTATAGCACTTTCCTGAGTTCTACGAGTTGTTCTAGGGAATTATCAAACCTGGGTGTGAGGGTGGAAACCCCTACATTTGTAGTTAGTTGAACAGAAGTCTGGGTAGCTGGGGCACCCCATTTGCAGCAGCCATCTGAAGTGGTGCAGTTTTGTGGGACTAAGTCCTTAATTTGTGGCATCTGCACTAACTCCAGAGAATGTCAGAATTGAATTGAATTGTTGGACACCCAGCTGGTGTAAAAATAACCATGCAAGTGGGAACTGAGGATGCATTATGCTCTATAACCTGCAATACCTGGAACAGCTCTGCATAAGGAAGAATTGTCCTGCATCCTACCTGAATTTCAAAGGGGCCAATGGGACAGCTATAGAGATAAAAACTTGTTGGCAACTATCTAGGCCTAGAATCTGCATTCATTTTACTTAAAAAATATGTTTTGCATAGATTTTACATGCATATTTTTTACATATATATAACTTTCCAGGATTGCAACTATGATGTAAACTGAAGGAAGACTGCACTTTATTTTGTGCTCTGTGGTACTTCGGTGTTAATACTCCATATCGGGGCTGGTCTGCATTTGCACCTGTCACATGTATGGTGAAAAATGTAGGTGCAAAATCACATCACTTCATTATGTCATCTAGTGTAGTTATACCTCAGCATTTATAAGTTATTTCACTATAAATATATTTTATATTTGCTGGGTGTGGTAGCTCATCCCTGTAATCTCAGCAGTTTGGGAGGCGGAGGTGGGTGGATCCTGAGGTCAGGAGTTTGAGATCACCCTGGCCAAGATGGTGAAACCTCGTCTCTACTAAAAATACAAAAATTAGCTGGGCATGGTGGTGCGTGCCTGTAATCCCTGCTACTCGGGAGGCTGAGGCAGGAGAATATGAACCCAGGAGATGGAAGATGGAGGTTGCAATGAGCCGAGATCATACCACTGAACTCCAGCCTGGGCAACAGAGCTAGACTCTGTCTCAATAGATAGATAGATAGATAGATAGATAGATAGATAGATAGATAGATAGATTTCCTTTATATCATCTTTATATCACATGTGGGCATTATATAGATTTTTTTATTGTGTGTGTATGTAGGTTACATAATTTATGAATTTTATCTCAAGATAACAAATGAGATATTTGCAAAATATTTGCAATAAAATTATAGCATTTGTTTCAAAAGGGTTGAGACTTGCTGTATTATTGTATCAATTGAACACAACAATTTTGAGAAGATCTCTTATTAGCCCCATCTTGTAGGTGCACGAGCTCTAGCTCAAATGGTTAAGTCTCTTGTCCAAAGCCACATAACCAGTAAAGTGGCAAAGCCAGGAATCAAACTGTTCCTGTTTCCAAAGCCCTGAACTTGGTGAAAATAAAAGGACAAAAGACAGAGGGATGGATTAAGGAATAAGGAGAGAGGAAGAAAAAGGAGAAAGGGAAAAAAGATAAACAGTACGAGAATAGGAAAAATATACAAATTAATTTTTGTTTCGATTATTAAACTCTATTGAGTAATAGAAATACATGTAAAAAGTTCTCAAGAATGTTGCATGATGCCTCCTATATAGGAGGCATATTAAAAATGCTCAGAATACAAAAATAATTTTTTAAGAGTATGACATAATCCCGTCCCTGAGAAATCTGAAGCTGAGTTGGGGCAATAGAATACATTATATCTTAAATAAATAAATGAATAAACAATATGGGCCAAGATACATCAAGTGCAAAAAGAGAGAGGTAACATCATCTATTCATCTAAATGTATCTCGTTTCTAGATAGCCTTTTCCTTCTCACGCCATAGACAAGAAATGGGAAGCTAAATGGTTATGTGCTCAATGGAAATGTGGCCAGCACACACATTTTTCCCTCCTAAGTAATATTGGTTCCTGAAACCATGGTTGATTCTGGCTTTATAAGACACAATTTAACACTAGTTTTCCCATTCCATAGTTAATGTCTGGGTTGAGGATGTAGTGACTTTTACTGGAAAAAAATACAACAGCCCCAAAGTGCAGATCAATTTGCGAGTAAATGCATATCGTGCTTTGTACCATGTCCAAATGTCACAGCTATCACTCTGCATGTGACTGGCTCACTTCCTGATCCTATGAAGCTACTGATTTTCTCACTCTTCACCAATCCCTATGACTTATTGTAAGGGGAACTGGTGTCCCTTTGTCCAGGTAGGTAGTTTTTTTTGTTTCAAGGATTCACAGGCAGAGGCAGATGTCTGTAAAGCCAATGAACCTTAAGATTCAGGGCTTCTCATGTACACAGGTCCCTCTCAAGACCTAGGGAGAAGGCCAACAATAAGTTCACATGGTCACCAGTTTTAAAAGCATTTCAAAAGTAAGATATTGTCACTACAACAGGTTAAGGCTATTGTCTCTTTCCACTTGGGCTCTCCCTCCTTCACATGCCCTTTTTTTTCAGGGGACAGTGGAGCAGCCATATTTTCAGCTCCAGCTAGGGAGAACTTGAGATGAAGACACATTTAGTTTGAGTGTGGCAGGATATATTTTTGTGGTATGCATCCACTTCTGTACACAGTTAAGTAGGTTTAGCTGTCCTGGGGTAAAAACATCTTTCAGGAATATTTCTTTCCTTGACTGGGCTGGTTCACCCATCGTCAATTGTGTCATGAAGATACAAGACCAGAAGCTGTGTGTACTACCAAAGTGTCACAGAGTGCCTGGCATTGGATGTTAATGACTAGTGTAGAGAAGCAAGGTGTGAAATGTTTAGAGACAGAAGTTGGTCTACGAAAAAATTCTTCCGAATTTTAGAGTTCACATATAAAAGAAACATGTAGAGGGCTGCCCAAATTTGGCAAGAGTCCTAAAAAATATTGATATTACCCATCACACCTGGTAGTGCTAAAAAAAAATTTCTAACCTATCAAAACTAAAACAAAATTCTGATGACAAAGACAAGATTGAATTATCTTTTTATTTCTGCTTTAAAAAAATAAGACTACAAAATAATTATTAAGAGTTAATTCAAAAAATGTAGAAAATAATGAGATTTATTGAGCCATTAATAAAATTGTTTTTTTCTGACTTTTGTGATGTCTGGATTATTGTTAGCTTTTTAAAATCTATATTATGTTTGTCTATTGAAAATAAAATTACTTTTGCACCTAACCTTGCAAATACTTTTATATTAGGTTTTTTAAAGAGAGGCTCTCAAATTGGATAAATGTGAGGTCTCATAAAACTCGAATTCATTCCTGTTCATGAGGCCTGGGTTAACTATTTTCAGAGTGCTGCTAGACAAAGATGGTTAGGTTTGTTTTATACAGTTCCAGAAGGCTAGACATTAATGGTGAGAGTTATAGGAGGACAGATTTCAGGTCACTTTAAAAAATATATTCTTATATTCAGAGGCTTCCAAAGATGCAGAGGGAAGCTATAAGAGCAATGAGTTCCATGACAGTGGAGCTACTTAAGTAGAGGCTGCACAGCCATTACACATGGCCACTGTCTCCTAGGCTCGAACTTGGAAGACTGGGTGTTAATGAGCTTTCAGACATACCATGCTGCAGAGTCTCTGCTTCTACCTGTCTGTGGTACTCTCACACTCCTCCTTATGTCTCCAACTTTGTTCTCACAGTAGAACCTTGGGAAGGGGGCAGAGAGAGGTGGAAATAATGAGAGCAGAAAACAAGAAACAACAATCTTTTTACGAAGAGGAACTGAGGGCACAGAAGTGAGATTAATAGCATGGCATGTTCAGCAGTTGAGAAGGAATCCACAGCAGACAGCTTCCAGAAACACCTCTACAAGCTTCTCAAAGACCTAATCACGTCCTAAGGGAAAGGCTCAGCGCCTCACTAACGGTGGAGGCAGTTGCTTTGACATTAACCTTTTCAAAGGGTCACTTCCACACCATGAGCCCTACATGCCACCCAGAAAATGTAACTGAACATCAGTTTTGCTTTTCCTCTTGCTTAACTGTTTTAAATGTCCTTAAACTGCATTTCTCCACTAGGCTTAATTTTATGGATTGTGGATTACATTTACTGCTCAGCACTTCTTGGTCAACCCTGGACAATCCCCGACCTACTGAGTTGTTAATTCACATGGTCAGCATTAATGCCTGGGACTAGTTACAGCAAATGACTGTAGCATGGCACGATTAACACCTGGCCTTACAGCATCCCAATGAAATCAGCACTTTGGTTCTTCTTTTGCGCCCAGCAAAAACCCAGGAGGAATGTAGAAATGTGAGAGTAATGACTTGGATTAACTGTGCTTGTCTTCCAAAGAGTTCAAATTTCTATCCCAGTCATATTACCTTCCTCATCTTGGAAAATTGTATTTGAAAGCTGTAGAATGGCTGGTTTCTCCATCTTACAGGCATGTTATAGAATTCCACAGAAAGACTGTACCTTCTTCAAAGTCACACAGAAAGTCAGTACGTTGTCTTGCTGCTTCTTTTGTCTTATTATTTTATTTTCACTAGCCCAAGTCTCTTGGCTATAATAATTCCAAAAAGTGGTCATAGAAAATACAAATGGCTTTTCAATTATAAGAATCGTAAAGCTGAATTGGATCCTAAGAGATTTATTGTTTGCATCTTTATGATTTGAACATCTTCTAAGATAAAGTTGACTACAACTTGCTACATGTATGACTTCCAGTTGAAGCCACCTTATCTACTGGTGGAAATGAAAAATCCACTCCTGTTAGATGAATGAACACAGGAAAGTGGAATATGGTGAGCATAGCTAGCCTCTGACGCTCACTAAAATCATTGCTAAAATATTCCCAGCTTGGTGTTAATAATTTTACCAACTTTTCTTTTGTTTTTTTTCTTATTTTGTCAGCCCATTTGGTATAGATTGTTGTACTGTGAAAGTCTGTCACGTGCTAGGATGCTCAGGTTAAGAATGTCAGCAATTCCATTTAGGAGGAGGGCTAGCTGCAGCTGCTGAGGGTGGGGAGAAAACTCTGAATGTCCTCTCTTGATTCACTCAACCATCCCTCCCATCACTCCTGTGAAGGGGAGGTTGACGAATCCCTGATATCAAAACCAGCTGTCAGAACAACATAGGGTAATAGCTGTCCTTGTCAAATGTAGCAATTAATTCACCTGACTGCCAATGCTGAGATAATTGATAAACTCCACAATCTGGCTGAGTAACGAAAGTTGAAGGCATTACTAGGTCCATTTCACCTCTGGACAGGTCTTGCAGTAGAACTGGGGCTGTCAGAGCTGAACAATATCAATAAACCTTTACCAAAATTAAAGCTTGATTTTTAAAATTATGTGTGTAGGCAAGGGGTGGGAGTCTCTCCAATCAAGTGTATCAGTTACTACGAGACCAGTTCCCAAGAATATTACCAGAAAATGCTCACGGGAAAACATGACAGATAAACAAACATTTTACTTG
The DNA here is from genome assembly GCF_049354715.1 of Callithrix jacchus. NCBI lineage: Eukaryota > Metazoa > Chordata > Mammalia > Primates > Cebidae > Callithrix > Callithrix jacchus. Next base: position 95,729,954 of record NC_133511.1, read on the forward strand.
TTTATTCTGAAGTTTGTCTACAAGAAGACCTGAATCAACACCTCATTGTTTGAGGATACCAGTTAAGATCGCAATAACCTGGAACTTTCTCTGCTACTTACTCAGCTAAACATGGAAAACAGAAGCTAACCAAATGATCTGGTAGGAAATATTTCTTATTCCTATGTCAGGATAATTCAGTGACTATCATAAATGAGAATACACATGGCTAAAGATCTTAATTAACATATGCTGATATAATGTAAAACATTGTGAATTCCAGGATAAGGATCACAATTAGATAGTACTGACAGGGAGGACTAGGGCAGTTAAAACCCTGACTGATTCCCCAGGAAAACAAGAGGTCATTTCTAAGGAATTCAGCTAAGACAAAAAGGAGCAAGTAGGTGCAATAGTATAGTCAGGTAAGATGTCAAATATAAAGATCATAACGTCTATATGTCTATAAACAGGGTTGAACTCTGGTCTCTGCTTTCTGAGTTTGCTGCTTGTTTCTTCTAATGTATACTATGTGCTGAGCATGAAACATCATCAGCCCAAAGGTAGTAGTAATAAAAAATACTATTTATTGAGCATTTACTATGTTCAAGCACTTTGCTTAAATTCTATATATCTTATCTCATTTAACCACAACAACGTTATGAGGCAGCTATGAGAGCAGAAACATTTTTACTGTTCACAGACTTTTAGCCCAACAAAGAAACATCTGTAATAGCTACCTCAACTATCCTTGTATTCCTTCCCTTTGAAGAAGAAGGATTCTTCTTCTTCTTGCTGGGAGAGAGGCCACATATTGAGATAATTAATAAGATGCTGATAGAGAGAAGAGGGGGTAAAGAGTGGAAGAATGACATGGAGATGGTGGTGGAGGATGGGTTTAGTTTTTCATAGTATTTGAGGGGAGAGATTTTGGAGCAGCTGCAGGGAGTAAATTAAATGGATGGGAGAGTGCAGAGATTGATTTAATATTGCTGTAAACCAAGTATTTAAATACTCTATAAAGTTGGCAGGATGCCAGCAAAAACCAGAATATCTTTTCAACAATTTTTGGGCCACTGAAATCAGTGCTTATGATGACATTACTCTAAGGCAGAGCTACATGATCTCTGAGTTCATTAGGATTAAGGTATAAATATTATCTATTTAAAGACAATAATATCCAAACCCAGAGAAATTATATAATTCACTCAGAGCTTTCAGTACATCTGTGGAACTATGATTTAACAACAGGGACAAAACTACCCATTTTTACATTCCTACCCATGCCATTCTGGAACAATCTCACATTCCAGGATGTTCTTTGGTCAATTATAAAAATTTCCTTCAGAATCTCAACTCAGAATTGAATTGCTTTTCTCTCAGTAATAATACTTTCAAACATTGAATGCTTACAATGTGACAAGCTGTGCCAAATCCGTGACTTGCATTTTCTCATTTAACCTTCTCTTAATGCTCAGGTAGGTATGATTACCTCCAATACACAGAAGTGAAAGCTGAGACCTCAGGAGATGAAGTACCTTGCCCAACATTGCACAGCCAGCATGGAGCCGAGTCAGAGCTTAAACCCAGCTCTGTTTAACTTCAAGCCTCTGCCTCCCTTTTATTCTTTAGAGTCAGATTTTTTGCTCCATGTAAATGCAACTTGTTGAGAGGAAAAGATCTTGAATTTTGTTCACAAAGACTGTAAGCAGTCGTCTTACCTCTGCCTGTTTTTTTTTTTTTTTTTCTGGTCATTTGGGTTGTTTGTTGGTCTAAAATGGGCACACCATTTGAATAACCTGTGTACTTAAAGGAGAGAAACAGAGCAAAAAAGAGGGAGCAGTGAATACCAGGCAACCTGGGGGGGCAGGGATCCAGCACTTAGACTAGTATCCTCCCAGGAGCCTGATTGATAAGCTGGGATTTGTCTAGGCAGGCAGTCTTCAATTTGGATTTGTCAGGATCAGCAAGATTTGTTTTCTTCTGTAGTAATTTGAGGCTCAGGGCGAGTTCAGTGTAAGATTTATTCACCTTGACTATGATCTTTAAAATCATGACCATGTTTCCCAAGTCACCCACCTAAGAAAACACAAGCATAGATTTTTGTAGCTTCTCCCAAAGTAAATAGCTTCTCATGAAAAGAAAACATTGTTTTTTCCTTTTTATATTTCACCTTGAGTGAAGTTATTTATTTATTTATTTATCTAAATTCATTAATCTTTTTCAGATACAAGATCTTGTTCTGTCACCTAGGCTGGAGTGGAGTGGCACAATAACACATGATAACCTTCTACTCTCATTCTCAAGCAATACTCTAGCCTCAGCCTCCCAAGTAGCTTAGATTATAGGCCCATACTGCCACTCCTGGCTACTTTTTAAAAATTCCTTTTCTTTTTGTAGAGAGGAGGTCTCATTATGTTGTCCAGGCTGATGTTGAACTCCTGGCCTCAAGCAATCCACCTGCTGCAGCCTCCCAAAGCACTGGAATTACAGGCATGAGGCACTGTGCCCGGCCTGAAGTCGTTTAAAAATAGTAGTTTTTGAAACGATACAAAGAAAGGAAGGAAAAAGGAGATCCTGTCTTGATTTTTGTCCCAAAGATCACGACTATGATTTTTTTCCTAATTGATTGAGGTTCTTGTCTGAATGAAAAATAGATATGTGATATCCAGTAAAGTCATCTCTCTCTTCCTCTCCAATACCTCAATTCAGGAGGCTTTCATTTCATTTCATTTTTACATTGGCCATCTGAAGCTGTCATGTTTGGGAGCTAAATGTGTTGTCCTGCGTGGGCATCACATCCATCAATTAACGTTTCTGCCTTCTGTGCTAAAGGAATTATCTCCAAGTCCATCTTGATGAATTTTTCTCTCTACCTCATTACCCAAGCTGGATACAGCAGACTTTTCATGTTTAATGGCTGCCATCTTACACACGTTCTGATTCTTTTGAACGCACACATGGCTATTTATGGAGTTCCATGAACATTCCATTGACTACTTTTTTGCATTAGAAATACTTAAATTACAATAGCAATACAAGTCCCTTATAAAATAAAATTAAACATTACATGTGCATTTTTTAAAACAAGAGCACTTGAAGAGAGGCTCAATACATAATCAAGAGTGAAGTCATACTATATATATGTACACTATACTACATACTCCTGCAATTTAATTTTTTCACTTTTTTATTAATCAGTGCAATGGGAAAAACTGCAATTACTTTTGCACAAACAATGCATAGTAAATCAGAAGAACATTAGTAGCTGACAGTTTTCTTTATACATTTTATTACTTAATAAACCTTTACATCTTTAGAGTGCATTTGACTTTGAAACACATTGACATATAATTTTCTAATTATTCCTCATATGGACTTATGAGGTTTTACTAAAAGATACCCTCATTCACCAAGATTCTGAGGTAAATTTCTTATGCATTTCCATGTTTACTTGCTTAGTTTGTAGCTATACCAATTGAATGGATTTCATGAGGGCAAGGGATTTTGTTTGTCTATGCTATGCCTATTTTCCCCAATATAGAGGATGTATCAATAAATATTTGTGTATAAATAAACAATAATTTATTCTAAAATATTTTCTGGATAATTGGCAGTTTAAGTTTTAAAAATCTAAATGGGTTTATTGCTGAGACATACAAAAGGCTTTCTTGCCTTTTAAAACAGAGCGTATTGTCAATAATCTATTTCTCTGGGCTACAAGATTAATACTTGGTTGTGTATTTTACTACCACAATTTTAGAAGACAAGACATTTCAGTTTCTTTGCCCTTGCCCTACTGACCTAGACATTCATTTAATTCTATTTGAATCCTTGAGATTTTTGTCTTAAGAAAATAGTGACAATTGATAGCATCAATTTTATTTCAGCAAACATCTACATTGAGTGCCTATTACATGTTAGATATCATACTGATTACAAAAAACAAAGAGAGTCTCAATTCACAGAGACATGTAATCTTACTTTCTTGATATTAGTTAGTGCACAAGAATCTTTCTCACTTTGAATCTGCTCTACTCTGTAATGTTATGTAGTGAGTTCAGGAATCGACCAAGTCTGGAAGCAGCATGTGTAAAGTAGGACAAAACAGGTATAGAGAGAAGACCTCTCCTACATGTACCATTAGGAAATTGTAAAATGTGGATTGGATAATATCTAGTTTGATCTTTGAGGAGGATTTTTTTGATTCTCAACCATGTTTAGGATACCCAAGTTCTTTTTGCTCATTTTTCTTTTTTTAAAGACAGAGTCTTCCTCTGTCGACAGGCTGGAGTGCAGTGACACAATCTCAGCTCACTGCAACCTCCGCCTCCAGGTTCAAGTGATTCTCCTGCCTCAGCCTCCAGAGTAGCTGGGACCACAGGCATGTACCACTATGCCAAGCTAATTTTTGTATTTTTAGTAGAGATGGGGTTTCACCATGTTGGCCAGGATGGTCTCAATCTCCTGACCTCATGATCTGCTCACCTCAGCCTCCCAAAGTGCTGGGATTACAGGCATGAGCCACCATGCCTGGCCAGGATATTCAAGGTCTTTTTAAAAGAAGTATTACTCTATATCTACATGACAAAATGAAACTGAGACTTAAAAAAATAAATCTTTGTTCAAGTTTGCATTGATAGTTAGAAGCAGAGCCAGAACCAAATCTCACCTTTCTTGATTGCTAATTCTATATGCTTTCCACTAGACTACAAACTGACAAGTTTGTCACAAAATGACAAGCTATACCAGTGTGCCCTCTATGCATCTCCGTATAATACCCCTAAAAGGTTTACAACATAGGGGGTGAGAGTCACTTATTTCCCTTGCTACTAAGCAAGTGCCCAATGTGAGTTTGTTAAAGTCAAATCCTTTAAAAGCAACAAATTGAGACAAAGTTTTGTAATCTGTGTGTAAGGGACAGAAACTTAGGGAAAACAGCAACAGACATGGAAGGCAATTCAAAGGATAATCAGGTGTCATCTCTTGCTTTTCTCAAATCTTAAGCTTTTACACTGCCCCGGGGTACTAGTTTAGGTGAAGCAAAACCCCTAAGCAGGCAGGGAATGCAATCAATGTCAATATGGCTTCATTTCCATGTGAACTTGTCCTCAACTCATGCTTCTTCTGGTCTTGTTTATATTTCCTTCTAGGGGCTGGGTCTTTGTAACTTGTTTCCTATTGGCCTGGCTTTCCAAATTTTCATGAAGGGTTGGGTGGTAGCACTCGTGTTGTCTGCTGCTGTGAGGGATGTTCATGCAAGTGGACTGTTACTAAACACAGTTGCCACATGGACTTTTTCAGTGTATCAATCCAGTCATGCCATTTGCCCCCTAAAACCTTCCACTGTCTTCCTATTACAGTTAGAAAGAAATCCTAACTCTCACCACAGCCTGCAAGGATGTTAATGAGTTAGCACCTGCCTCATCCCCTATCTTTCTCCTTACCTCCTCTATTCTCTGGCCATGTTGGCCTTTTTGCTACCTTCTTATACAAAACATTCTGTACCTGCTGTTTTCTCTGCCCGAACACTTTTCTCCCAGGTCTTCCTGTAGCTGCCCAATCCACATCACTTAGACCTTTACTTACAGGGTTTCTTATCAGAAAGTTTCTCTGTAGTCACTCTCCTTAATGCCACTCACCCACTCCACCCTGCCCTGCCAGCTAAATTCTATCCCAATACTCAATTATTTTCTTCATAGGGTTTATCAAATTTGATTTTTTAAACTTATTTTCATTTTATCTTCTTTCTTTTTCAATAGAAGATGAGTTGTAGAGTGGCAAGGATCCTCAAATTCTTATTTGTTGCTTCTGTTAGTCCATTTGAATTGCCATAAAGGAATATCCGAGGCTGGGAAATGTATAATTAAAAGGGAAGCAAAGCATAAATATTTGGAAAATTCACAGACTGGTTGTATGGTGGAGAACTAAAGAACATTTTCAGGAGAGGAATATGAGCGGGCTGTGGAGCAACCACTTGCTAGACAGATTAGCATGACTAAAGGGAAGCCAAGTGCTAATAGCCAAGACCATGGGGTAAAAGGCCTTGAAGGTATTTTAGAGATTTTTGAGGTGACCCCTCCCATCACAGGTCCAGAGGCCTAGGAGAAAAAATGGTTTGGGGAGCCACTTTCAGGGCCTCACTGCTCTGCACATCCTTGGGACACTGCTTCCTGCATCCTGGTAGCTTCAGATCCAGCCTTGGCTCAAAGTATAGCTTAGGCTGCTGCTTCAGAGGCTGTAAACTCTAAGCCTTGGCAGCTTCCACCAGGTGTTAAGCTTGCAGAACTGTGATCTAAATAAACCTCTTTTCTTTATAAAATACCCAGTCTCAGGGGTTCCTTTATAGCAATGCAAACAGACTAACACTTTGCTGTTTTCCCAGCACCTAGAACCTTTTCTAGCAGAGAGTTGGGGTTCAGAATTTGGATACTAAATAAATGAATGAACAGAACTCAGATCAGATGAACTTTTTAAACTGTTGTTGCTGTTTGAGTACTCAGTCCTGCCCTTGGATTCATTTACAACAGTCAAACCCTTCTGATTATGCTAGATGCTTAGTCCATAATTCTTGCCCTCACTCATATTAGTAGGATTCTTGTATAGATCACACGTAATAGCAATAGCAAAAGCAATAGTAGTAATAATAATAATAGCCAACACTTATAAAGCAAATGTTGTGGACTGCACTTGCCTCATATATGCCTCACCTTCACCACAGTCCTGCAAAATAAGCAATTCAATCCATGGCTTGCAGATCAGAAAACAAGGCCACATAGCTTGTAGTGATGGAAGCGGATCTGAACCTGGGAGCATCTAACTGCACAGTCTGCATGTATATAAGCACAGCTGGATTTCAAAGCCACTATTATCTCAATACTATAGTTAATTACTCTGAGCATCCATGCCATACTCTCTCTTTATTGAATGACACACAGGCACAGTAAAAAACAAACCTGTACAGGGACCTCTGCTATCAACAGGCACACAACATCCCTATGACTGAAATGTGTACTCTGAATAATTCTATGACTAAATTTTCCTAAAATCCACAAGCAGATGCTGTGTGCTTGTCAGAATCTTCGAAAATTCCATTTCCAGAACATTTCATTTCTTTGAAACATTTGTTATATTTCAGGCATATTCCCAGTCCCCCATATTCCTCTTTGCATGTTTGTCAGTACTTAGTGAAAAATTCCTACTCTGCACAGATAGTCTGTCAGGGACTGAGGATATAGGAGGCTCTCAGGGAGGGATAGGAAAGGAGAGTGGCCTCAGTGCTGCTGACCACACTGGGCTGGAGAGACACGGTCCATTGCTCTGCTCCAATCAGAAAAGGAACAGAGCAAAAGGATCAGGGATTGTGTGGGGATGGCCCCCAGAACACCCCAGGGTTAATGAATTTCATTTTGGGAGAAATATGTGAAAGCCTGGTAAGCATGCCAATTTCCTTGAGGTTCTGTGGTGCATGATTCCATCTTCTTTTTTTTATTTATAGTGAACAGTCTCCACAAAGCCCCATTTGCAACAGAAATTTCCATGGTTTTCCCCTTTCTCCACCCCTCCACTCCACTGAGCTCCACACTCTGACAGTGACAGCTCAAATAGCAAGTAAATACCCAGACCTGGCCCTTTCAGAGTTCAGAGGTGGGGACCAGTGGGGGAGGGGTGGCTGCATCGTGTCCTTGGCAGATGCCCGACAATGACGCTGGCTTTGTGGGAGGAAGGTGGGAGCTGGGGTGTGCCCAGCTGGAAGCCGCCCGTAATTTAACACTCGCAGATGGAGACTGAGGGTGATATGATACCCCCAGCTGTCTACCACTGCCGCCTTCAAGGCCCCCCTCGGCTGCCTGGGACTGGGGATGCTTTGGGAAGGGCCTGGTGAGGGTGGGGGCGGCCTAATAAAGCAGCTGGTCTATTAGAAGATAAGCTTTGTGGAGAATCACACAATCATCCTGAATCCCCCTAATCCCAAACTTTATTGCCCTAGATAATAAGCTTTGGTGGCGACGCTCCATTGAAATATGGAATTGTCTTCAGGCTGGAGGCACCTGCTGTGTCACTCAGCTCCAGGCCGGCAACTGCCACACACAATTCAGGGGCAGGTGCACAGTGCCTGTCTTGGCTCCCGGAGGGAAGGGGGACAGCTAAGGGGGACAGCTAAGGGGGACAGCCATTCTCCTACTGAGGGCTCCAAACATTCTGTGTCGGGAAGGCCTGCCTTAGGCCTGGGAATGTTCTCTCTGTGGTTTGGGCATGAAGCTGTCCTAGGGACTTGGGAGAGAAGGAGCAGGAGGGACTATTTGTTGGTAGGGAATGCCGAGGCTTAGAGAAGGGATTGGCTCTGTCTGCAGACCTGGGGTAGGGTGTGGGGTGTCCACCGGTGGCTGATCTTTCCTTTTCTCCTATAACCTCTTCTTGCAGTGGCCCCTATGCACTGCCCCCACCTCCCCAGTCTGTTTCCTCTTCTAGCAGAGCCCCTTCCCTGCTGCCTTGCCTGCTCATCACCAGGTGAACTTCCCTGTCCCCTTCTCCTCATGCCTCCTCTGTCCTCACCAAGGAGAGGTATCTTTCTTCCTTCTTGTGTGCCTCTCTAGTTCTTGATTCACATCAAGACTGTAGCCCACACGATGCTAATTCATCAGATAATCAATTAATTGTGTCTATGCCAGTTTTCTCTAGACTAGGAAGTTTTGGAAAGCAGAGAACATATTTTTGTCCTCAGTGCCTTGGAGATGCCCAAAGGGGAGAGAGAGATGAACATGATCTAAATTATTCGATTCCATCTCTGATGGTGTCTTGATTACTTTCCCATCCTCATAAACAACCCCTCATCTCCTCTCTAAAGGACTGACCATGCTAGATTAAGAGCAATCTTCTTGGCTTTTAACAGGGTGCCCCTCCACCAAGCAGTTGCCTTGCAAAAGTGATTCATGAGTTTAGTTTATGATCCTAGTGGCCTCTGGCAATGAAGGCTAACCTCTTCCTCCAACAGAGCCTTTTGGCTGCTTAGACTGAATTTGGGAGCCTTGACTGAGGTTGGGTATATTCCCAGTTACAAGACGTAGAATATGAGGTAGAACATTTGTGTGGTCACACACAGAACCAAACTAAGAGCTCCACCCAGGCAAAAGTGGAAAATCCTCATATTTGAAAGTGATGCCCTGGGGACTGTCTATTCACTGAGGGTTAATGTAAAATAGGAATTCTTTGTGGTCCTGCTGCTAAGCTGCTATGCCAGCTTTTGCTGCTGTTTTCATAAAACGTGTACTGGTGGTTATGATTCTGAGGGGCAGAAATTCAGGCACTCCCTGAATTTCTTCAGGTGGTATTTAGGTTTAAAATAATTCTCCACCAATGAAAAATTTAATAATCCTGAATAGCTTCATTTACATATCCTAGCATACACTGTGCCACCACAATCCTCTGCTTCTCTGGAAAATATGTTATTACTTTTCTAAAGCCACTCTGCCCAATTTGGTTGCCTTGACTCTGGATCAAGGAGTCTCTGAGAGGCTGAGGAAGGTGTCTGCCTTTTCAGAAACTGACTTGTGTAGATAGGGAATCCTTCGTTTTTGGAACCTCGCAACTAATTTTCTCCCTAAAGACCAGATAACATAACACAGAAATAATTCAGGGCATCAGAGTATAAGTTAATGGCCAAATACACAGAGTTCCCAAGCCCATCAACAGAAAGTACCCACAGATTCTCAATATCTTCATGGGCCCAGATCATCTGCCTTTTGGGAAAAAGCTTCTTATATCATCTATTCAAGAATAATGGTCCACACTAAATATTTTTAGTATGTAAGTTTTTAAATGCAGTCAACTAATTGGCATTTATTATGTTTTACAGACATTCAACTAGATATTTATTAACTTTGATACTCAGCTTTCTTTTAAAATATTTTTTAAATACCTGGACAGTACTTTTTCTAGGTCTCAAATGTTGTCAGCCTAATTCTTGGTGTTCCCCTGTGTTGGCCAAAGTATGGAAAAGCCCTAAACCATCCTTTGGTCCCTGGAGGAGTTTATGGTAATGGAGGCAGGCATCTGGAGGTATGTCAAACAAAAGTGCCCATTACACTACTCCGAACTTCAAAGGAAGACTGTTTCAGTTAGCCTTTGCTGTGTAACAAAGTACCCCCAAACCGAGTGGCTTAAAACAACTTATTGTTGTATCTTTTAGGATTCTTTGGTTTGGCTCCAAGGTTGCTGTGCCAGTTTTACCTGGCAGCTGCATTCAGCTGCAAGGTCAGCTGGGTCCAAAGGTTGAGATGGCCACCCCCTCCCTTGTTTAGCAGTGGTGCTGCCCATTGGCTAAGGCACCTCACTTCTCTTCCGTGGGCCTCTTATCTTCCGGTCAATGAGATCAGTTTCTTTGTAGGGTTGTCTCAGGGCAGCATTCAAAGAGGGTGGAAGTGAACTGATCAAAGCAAGTCACACCACTAGCCCAGATTCAAAGGTGTGGAGAAATAGACTCTAGCTCCGGATGGGAGAAGTGGCAAACTTATAGTGCACAGGGTCCTGGATCCTGGAATGGAAGATATTTGCAGCCATAAAACAACATACCACAACCAGGCCACAGATCGATTGCAGATCCCAGAAGTGAGAGATGGGACTGTCTAGGGACTTCAAAAAAGTGAGGGGATTGATTTTGAACTGTGGGCCCAGTGGTTTTGGGCCCTACTCCCTTTATAAAGTGGCTTCATGCTGGAGGGAAGCTCAACAGAATTTTTGCCGAATGGCCTAAAAGACCTAGGCTAACTGTGCTTTGGTGTGGTCATTTCAGCCTTTGTCCTGCACTGCTTATACACTCTGTACTTTGGAAGTGACTGTAGGCCAGGCCTCAGGTTCCTCACTAAGGAAATCTGAAACAGGTACCTAACTTTATCAGTTAGTGGGGCAGGCAGGAGAAGCCATGGTCTCTGAATGAAACAGTTGGTAAGATAGTAGGCTCTCAAATCGAGATGCCTGGGTTCAGATCCTGGCTCTACCACATATTGTCTGTGATATAGGAACAAGAATTCTCTAAGCCTCAACTTTCTTCTCTGTAAAATGGGATGAACCTGCATGGTTTTAAATTTTTAATCATATGTGTATAGGTGTGGATTCAATAAGATCATGTCATTTTGCTTCAATGTCTGGCACTTATTAAGTCTTAACTATTAGTTCTCATTATTTTCCAATCAACACAGAAGCCAAACTGAAAAGTGTTGTTTGAAATGAATTTCATAACGTATGTTTATAGAATCTAATATCAATACAAACATTAAAAAACATTCAACCTCCCCAGTTACCTTGACATCTAAAGCCCTAACATTAGGCTTTAAATTAATGTGATTCAGGAATTTACATGAAAATGGTCTGCATTTTCTAGTCACATCAACCTGGATGCTAATCCTGGCTCTGCCTGTTACTAAGTGCGTAATTCGCAGCAAATTACCTCTCTAAGCCTCAGTTTCCTCATCTACAACGATACATATAATAATAGTACATAAAACTACTTCAAATAAGTAGATGTGAGAATTAAGGTAATTATGTAAAGCACCTGATATACAGTAGGTGTTCAAACTATACGATTTCTCTTCCTTCCACTTTGAATATCTAACTTCCCACTTCAGTTCAAATAACAAATTCAACAATATTTTTTTGAGCACTGGCACATAGAAGATAGTGATAGACTCCTCTCTAACTGTTTCTTTGTTTGGTTTTGGGGTCTTTGCCAGCAGCCACACACACACAAAAAATAATAAGCCTCCTCTCTCCTGAAATGTCAAATGCGTTTTTGTCCTTATTGACTGTTCTCACCGGTCTGTCTCTTTAAGGAAAAGACCCTGAACAGACTGCTCACCCCATTAATACTAAAGGCTGTGAGTTTTTCAGTTCCACTGAACTCTGTGTGACCTTTGCAGACAATAATTACTTTAACATAGGGTTAGGCAACAGCAACAAACTTGTCTAAAAATAAGCCAGGGCTTAAAATACAACTTAACCTGGGAGATTTAAGTAGGTAAAGAAGATGGCTTCTCTCTGGAATTGCTTCTTGATTAATCACGCCATCTGAGGTCGTTGGAAAAAATGACAGTTTTCAAACAGGGCTTTAAATGTCTCCTGCTCTACTTTTCTAAGCTGGCAGGAAGCCAGTCCCTGTAAGCCACTGGTTCTTAAAGGGACGGGTTCCATTGGATTTCCCTGAGCTGGAGCTCAGGAGCGTGAGATAGTAATGGACAGACAGATGGAAGGAAGTGTTCATGCTCCCCACTTAAGGTTTGCTCACCTCCAAGATAGACTCAAGGAGCAGTCACTGAGGCAGGAGGAAGAAAGCAGCAAAATCTGAGGAAGTGATGCCTCTTATAAACTGTGCTCCAGGTTTCAGGCAAAGTGTCCACTAGCTTCTTTCCAAGCACTTTACCTGGTATGTTGCCATCTATGCTTGGGTCCTGGCATTTTATTAGCTTGGTTCTAGTCCTCCCTCTGTTCCTCTTGCTGGCCTGTTTCCATCCTAGGGTTCTTCCCAGTCACCACTTCCCTGAACATTACTCCTTATATTTGGGAACCTTCAATTTGTGGCCAATCTGGAGATCACCTCCCACTGACAGTTGCTTTTCTCAAATTAATTCTGGGTCATGTGGGTCAGAGTCTTGCCTCTCCACCACACCTGCTGGGTACTCATGGCATCACTGGAAGCCCACAGCCAGTGTCCCACCCTCTGCGCCCTTCCTAATAGACAACCCTATCTCTGTTCTCACTGGATCCTGGACAGTCTCTGATCTTTAAGTGACTTTGGCTTTATCATTCAGGCCTAAAGCACGCCTCCAACTCAGATGATTTCCAGACTAGAGCTCCATCTTGGCCTTGGGTAAGAGATTTTCCATAGAAAAGCCCCTTTCCTTCAGCTCAAACCAAATCAGCTCTGTCTGGGGATGGTTTGGCACAATCTCCTGCAATTTCCTATCCCGCTTACTGTAGTATGTATACCGTCTGACATACCATATAGTTATCACTTACAATGTAAGCTCCCAGGAGTTTTGGTAATGTTTAGAACTTCATCCCCTGTGCTAAAACAATGTGGACACATAGGTGGTACTCAATAAACATTTCTCCAATAAATAATAAATGAATAAATTATATTTAAAGAGTCCCAGAGTTCTGGGGTGTTATGCCTTGTTTATCATAAGTTAGAATGGCTTCTTGGTGGGATCATTTTTAAAAATCTGTTTCATTTTATCCTGTTTTTAAAGTTAACATGCAATTAGTTTGACTTGTTTTTGGAATGCAGTTCTGAGTTTTAACACAGATAGATTTGTGTAGCCACTATCACAATCATCAGGATATAAAACAATTTTATCAACACCAAAAACTCCCTTGTGCTGCCCCTTTGAAGTTATGCTTTGCCCGGTCCTAATCCCTGGCAACCACTGATCACTATAGTTTTGTTTTCTTGAGAATATCATACAAGCGGAGCATACAATGTGTTCCCTTTTGAGGCTGTCTTCTTTCACTCAGCATTATGTTTTTTGAGCTTCATCCAGGCTGTTGTGTGTACCAGTGGTTTGTTCCTTTTTATTACCAAGTAGTATTCCACTTTATGGATGTGTAGCAGTTTGTTTATCCCTTCACCTACTGAAGGATATTTAGGTTCTTCCAGTTTTTGGTGATTATAAGTAGAGATACTAAAAGCATTTGTATGCAGATTTTTGAGTGAACAAGGAGACATCATCTCTCTAGGGTAAATATTGAGAAGTGAGATTGTCACATCACCTGCAAATGCATTTTTAAATTCATAAGACACTGCTAAGCTGTGCTCCAGGAGGCAGCGCCATTTTGCGTTTCTATCAGGAATGCATTGGGATTCCAGTTGCTCTGCATTCTTGTCAGCACCTGACATTATCAAGCTTTTTTTAATGGTCATTTTAATAGAAATGTAATGTTATCTCATTATGGTTTTAATTTGCATTTTCTTAATAGCTAATAAGGTCAAAAATCTTTTCTTATGTTTATTTGCCATCAATATATCCTCTTTGGCAATGTGTTTATTCAATTTTTTATCCATTTTTAATTTGGTTCAATTTTAAGACTTTTTTATATATTCTAGCTACAAGATCTTTGTTTGATATGTGACGTGTAAATATTTTCTCCCACTCTGTAATTTGTATTTTTATTTTCTAAATAGTATCTTTGACAGGAAAGCTTTACATTTCAATTAAATTCAACTTACAAGTTTTTTTTCTATCATGTGTTATATTATTGGTGTCATATGTAAGAACTCTACCTCCTTCCAAGTTATGAGTATTTTCTACTGTTTTCTAGATTTATGCTTTACATTTAGATAATCTCTTTTGAGACAACTTACTTTTTTCTAGACGTGAAGTTAAATTGTTCAGTGACATTTGTTTAAAAAAATTAGCCCCTCTTCTTTGAATTGTCTTTGCACCTTTTTCAAAAATCAATTCGTCATACTTGTATGGCTCTATTTCTGGAATTTCTCTTCTACTCCATTGTAGTATGTGTCTATCCCTTCACCAGTACCATAGTATCTTGATTAATGTGTATTTATTATAATTGTTCAAGTAGCATGACCCCTTCAACTTTGTTTTGGAATCATTTTCTAACCATTATCATCCTGTGCTACAAAAGGAGAAGGGGAATGTGAAGAGAAAAAACAAACTTTTACTGGGCACTGTCTATGTGATAGTCAATGGGCCATGGGGATTTACAGTATCATTTAGTTTTTAAAACAATGTATTCCAGGTCAGTACTATTTTTTTATTTTTGCAGATAAGAGAACTGAACCTTAGAGGATTTTAATAACATACCTAAGTTTACCTAGTTAATATAAGACAGGGTTAGGACTCAATCCTCTATCAGGTCAGGCTGACCCTCAAGTTCACAGCCTTCCTACTACACAATGGTTCATGTCAACTCTTCTGGATTCTGGAGGTATGAAGTAGGCCTAAGAATACCTTGGATGCTCTGCATGGATTCAATTTTTCAAAAATCATTTATATTAGAAAAAAGCCTCTCATTGGTTTCCAAAGGATATTTCGTTCCCACTGTTGAGATGCAAACATATTCCTATTTATACAGTCTGAACAGAAGGCTTCATTTGGCTTCTTAAAAAAAACAGTGGTGAGTTAATAATCTAAGAGTAGATTGTCACACTGGCTACAGGAAGATAAATAATCAAGGATTATAAGTCTTTAATTTAATATAACTTATTCTCATTAATTAAATGCCAATTACCTGCTTGTCTTTCCTGGGAACTGGCCTTTGCAATCAATCTTTTCAGAAACATTGTACACACACGTTCACGGAGGTATTAATATCACTCTGAAGATTTACAGGCACTGGACTCTTTGGCTTAAACCATCCTCAAACACTCTACACTGTAACCGCAAATAATCGTCATAAATTTCCTGATCTTTGACCTAACTGGTTCTTAAATTTCCATTCCCTAACGGGCTTGAGGAGATCGTATTTATCATACTGAGATGCTTGCTTTTAAGGATCAACGCATTCCAGCAAGGCTCTGGATTTCAGATCTCTGATCCATCCTCCTACCTTGGGCTTTTGCTATTCACAACAGATGAGAATCATTGGGGACTAAGAAAGGAACAGTGTCCTCTGACTCCCCTGTGCAGGGACATAAAGCAAAATCATTCATTCATGGACAATATAACCTTGCAAAATACCTGGAGCAACTTGACCCCTCAGAAGCCTTTTGAATGCCCCACCTGTACTGATTTAAGCATTCAATGGCAGCAAATAACCACTGCTAAAAATATTCCCACTCCAGCCTCTAGCAGCTGCCTGTGTATGCCTGCAGTTTTTTTAATTGCATTTTAGGTTTTGGGGTACATGTGAAGAACATGCAAGATTGTTGCATAGGTACACACATGGCAGTGTGATTTGCTGCCTTCCTCCCCATCACCTATATCTGGCATTTCTTCCCATGCTCTCTCTCCCCAACTCCCCACCCCCTGCTGTCCCTCCCCTATTTCCCCCCGACAGTTTTTCTTAAATTTCTTATCCTCTAGACTGCTTATTCCCGATGCTTAGCCATAACTATACATTTTATGGTTGCTATAAATTTAAGTCTTGAAAGTTGTTGGTAGTTTGTGTTGCAGAGCTGGTCTGGAATATATGCCTTCTAATTCCATATTTCTGTTCAATGAAACAAGGAGGCAGAGAAGGAAACCAAATTTATTGAAGGAAAGCCCAGGTTTACTTGCAAGCTCATAGTCATACCTTCCTACATCTGATCAGCTTTCACTCTTTCTTTCCTATAATTTCAGTTTAGGTGCCTGAATAGAAGTATCTCAATTTCAGCCATGAATTTGAATGCTCTTTTTCCATTTATTTAAAAAAAGTAAAATAGTAATGCATACACATGCAAACTAGAATTCAAAAAATGTAGAAAAATAGAAACGGAAAGTAAAATTCTTCCATTTCCTGTCCCAATCCTGGGGCGACTACTTAAGCAGCAATTAAAATTTATGTGGTACGTTTTTGCCTTCACTTCTGGATATATCAAATTAAGTAGTAGCTAGTGATTCCCTGCAAAGAAAGACAGGACAACTAATACGCTCAATCTTCTGTCTCTCTTCTTATTTCTGTATGTCATCTCTAATTTTCATTAGGTATATTGTCATGGTCACATTTTCAAGGTTTATATTCTGTTCTGTAAGTGTAGTTCAGTTTTTGTGCTTTGTATATAAATTCTAATATTGAAAACCGACAATATTCACAGTGTTGCGATTAAGAAAAAATTATTTACTATAGCATAAACTAATGTGATTAAATTAAGAGAAGTATAGAAGATAAACTCTTAAAAGAGAAATTTCTAAGTTTCTCAAATGGATCCTCTTGCTCTTCTACCTTCTTTTCCATTTTCAGGGTCATACTTATCAGCCACTACATCTTTTTTTTTTTTTGAGACAGAGTTTCGCTCTTGTTACCCAGGCTGGAGTGCAATGGTGCGATCTCTGCTCACCGCAACCTCTGCCTCCTGGGTTCAGGCAATTCTCCTGCCTCAGCCTCCTGAGTAGCTGGGATTACAGGCACACACCACCATGCCCAGCTAATTTTTTGTATTTTTAATAGAGACGGGGTTTCACCATGTTGACCAGGATGGTCTCGATCTCTTGACCTCGTGATCCACTTGCCTCGGCTTCCCAAAGTGCTGGGCAGCCACTGTTTCTTACATGGTAGTTTGTTCTTCACTTTCCTCTAGTAACTTTGGTATGGAGTATACACGTGGTAAGCAAATTGTTGTTCTTACATATGCAATAACGTATTCATTTTGCTTACATTTGGTTGATATTTGTTGACTTTGTAATCATTAGGGCTCAATTACCTAATTTTGGTGGTAGAAATAATATTGTCTTAACTGTTTCACTGCCTGAAGTAAGTTTATGGGATTATTGTGAGATTCAAGGAAGATAAGTCATAAACAACCACGGACATTCATAAAACGTCTATATAAATGCTTGATAATGGTGACTCACATGTGTCAGGTACCATGCTAAGCTCTTTACATTCATTTTCTCACTGAGTACTTCAACAAACCTGACAGATCAGTACCCTTATCACTTCCATTTTAATGATGAAGAAAGAGAGGCTCAAGGAGATTAAGTACTTTGATCAACACCTCACTAGCTAGTTGGCAGTGGAGTCTTGTCCTGCTGTCTGACTCCGAATCCCATGTTAAAAATATGATACTAAAAACGAAAACTATTTTCCACTATCATCATCATCTCAGGTTCATTGTTTCAACCATGTGCCCTGTGAACTAACTTAACCATGTAATTAAAAATCAGTCTATTATGGGTTTTTTAAGTAGGCCAAACATCTTGGAAGAAATGCTTTATAGTTTAGCTTGACCAATTCATTCCCTGACTTTGGCCAATTCATTTCTCTAATTTGTAGGAAACAAAAGAAACTGGGCTGGGGATTTGTTATTAAGTTATTATCCTTGCAGATAAACATGGTACTAATGATTTCCATGAATTCCTCATGGGCTATGAATTATCACAGCTTTTTTTCCTTCCATAGCAGAGTGAGATTTGCTTCAATTCGCTCATATTCTTTCAGCCAATCTCCACAGTCATGCTAATTAGTTATTAAGTGATAGGGCTCAAATTTTTCGGGGTTGTGGATAAGAATAATGAATAATGTTTGTGAGATTCACACTCAAAACTTGTCCTCATTAACACACTACTCTGACCCAAACTCTACCTACCTCACTCATTCCCATAAAGGAGTATCTCTAAGACTTACATGATTGGGGCTACTGTTAATTAGATTAGGGGTGAACACATGACCTGGGGGTACCATTCATTCACTAGAAGAAAGCTGACTTGATGACTTTTTAAAAATTTTTTAGTAAGCTGTTTAGATTATTGGATTTTTTTTTTTCTAAGGATCAGATAGAAGGTCCATGAACAACTTCTGTGATTACATGAGGCTACTAAGGTGCCTGAAGATTCTTGGTTCTTTCCCTCTCTGGGCTTCTTGTTTCTTGCAATTCATTATGTCTGTATCCTATAACAAACCTCTCTTTTACTGATCAAATTGGAGTGAGTTTTAGTTCCTTGCAATCAAACATCACCCAGCAGAGAGAGAGATTTTAAACTTTCCTTAAGATCAGAAAAATACTCTTTGCAAGCACAAATACATCAAAGTCAATCCACTAAAAAGCATAAAATGGAATGCATCAGACTTGAAAGAGTTAACTTGCCAACCAAAAACTATAGACTTTACTTCCCTCTCTTCAGTTGGGCCCAGGTTAATTTTGGTTGGTTGTAACAGTTATAAATGGTTTTTTATTCAAGAGGCATGAGACATACGTGATAAATGTGAAGACAATCATGTGTCTTATAAAGAGCTAATTGTTTGTGAAAGATGCTACACCAGTGACACACACAAGTCTGATATACCGTGGCGGCCAGCTCTTCTACAGCAATTTCATTAAATCAACAACCCTTACACGAAAACATAATGTGACAAAACAGGTATTGTCCTCTTTGACCTTGGCAGGATATAGAAACATTGTTTAAAAAAAGATCCAATATTTTTTAAAATAGACAATATTGTGAGACCTAATCACCCTGCATATTAAATTCAAGTGCAGAACTTATAAGCCAACCATTTTCTCATTAACACTGTTGTTAATTTTTCATGCTGTATCCAATTTTCTCTACGTCCCAGACAAATCACTTACTCTAATTTATTAGCCTAAGAATTGCCGAATTACAAAGGTAAGAAAAAAAATTAAATGTTTCTCCTTTCCTCCAGAATTAAGACTCCCACCACAGAGAAAGGGAATTCTTGACCCAAGAAATCACTTCTTCCAATCTTTTAAATTGGTATTTTATCAATTCTCTGTCCTCTGGAATGCTGGCAGGTGTCACACCGAGTAGAACATAATGTACTGTTTTGTGTCTTTGTAAAAGTCATTTTGCATTAATCTTCAGAATTATTTCATCCTTTTATGAACAGATTAACATATTTACTCATGTGTAAATGGACAATGGCTGAAGATTAGAGAGGTTTCATTTGCAGACAAGACCTGACTCATGTAGAGTCTCAGGAAATAAATTCATAAAAATAGATTGAATTACCAGCTAAAGTTTATCAATTGCAGATTCCAAATTATGGTCACGAACTCTAACCTTTAAGATTTTGCTTTAAACAGGATAAAAAATATTAGGAGAAAAAAAATATACATTACAAAGATATGTACACATTTATACCTTCTAACATGTTTGTATCCATATATACCTTTATTTATTACCAGCCTGACAACAAAGACAGATCTAAACCTCAACACTGTATTAAAGATACATTTAAACTTTTAAGCTTGTAGTAATATCTTTCACTGTAATTAGAGATAAATATTTGTGGAAAGTTTATTTATTTATTTATTTAGATGCAAGACAGATTTTATGGCAGTTGCAGGGTTATATAGCATATTACTTTTTTATTTCTTTGTAGATAGGATCTTGCTCTGTCATCCAGGCTGGAGTAGAATGTCACAATCACAACTCACTGTAACCTCAAGCTCCTGCATCAGCCTCCCCAGTCAGCTTCCTGAGTAGCTAGGGTTACAGGTGCATGCCACCACACCCAGCTAATTAAAAAATATGTTTTTAGAGATAGGGGTGTTGCTATGTTTCACAGGCTGGTCTTGAACTCCTGGCCCCAAGCAATCCTCCCCCTCCTGCCTCCCAAAGCTTTGGGATTACAAAAGTGAACCACTGCACCTGGCTCTATGGAGAGCATTTTAAGGGCCTTAATGGAATGAAATACCCTAAAACTGTAGGGAAGTCTGGGAAATGTCCAAAGCTTCAGGGTGATCAAGACCTTGGCCATTCTTCATTATTTGGGTGTCCATTCCAATATTACTTTGCAGATGTCAATGCTAATATTAGCCAGACATGTCCGAAATCTTTGAAGCTAGAGCATGCACTCATTAATCTGTCATTAGACATCATCCAAAGAGTGAAAAGTTTAAAAGGACTAAAACTTTAATTACCAAAATTCAACATTAGCCAGACTTCTCTGGCTTATAGACATGTACTCGAAACTACATCATTCAAAGGTCAATTACCATTCTTTTTTTTTTCAGTAAAATATATTTATCATCAAACATGCTTATTTTTCTAGATAAGATCTTGCTCTGTCACCCAGGATGGAGTGCAGTGGCACAATCATGGCTCACTGCAGCCTCGACCTGCCAGGCTCAAGCAATCCTCTTACCTCAGCCTCCTGAGTAGCTGGGCCCACAGGTGCATGCCACAACGCTCAGCTAACTTTTTGATTTTTAGTAGGAACAAGGCCTTTCCATGTTGCCCAGGCTAGTCTAGAACTTCTGAGCTCAAGAAATTTTCCTGCCTCAGTCTCCCACAGTGCTGGGATTACAGGTGTGAGCCACTGTGCCTGGCTAAACATTCTTAAATGAATTTACTGATATCTTTTCCCATTTATACATATCATGGCCCCAAAAAAGTGTTACGAAAATAGCATGGTTTTCAAAAATCAGTAGAGAAGATTGTGACTGTGTGTTATAGGACAGCAAGTGGAAAAAACAGAATGGCACCACTGATTTTCATTCCCGTTACTTAGAGAGAAACAGGCTCATTTGCCCTGGTGCTGTGGTTAAGGCTAATAGTTAAAGCTCTGGTTGGATTAAATCTTTGGCCTGACTCTGGACTGAATCTTATGCTAAGTAAAGTGCCCAGCACAGGAGGGTCTCATGATATCATTTACCTGTTGTGTGGCTGAAGGTACAGAGGTCCATTGCTGACCTCAATCCAATTTCCTTTAAGTGTAAGTCATTGGACACTAAAAGCACCTGAAAAGATATATAATGGGTGTGCCATTTCCCTTCTAAGCCTCATCTCTAGAATAGGGCTAAAACAGAATATTTTACCCTCCTGTGGGTAGCAGAAGCATTTTCTAACAAATTAAAGGAACTATATCCATAGATTCAAGTGAAAGAAAGTCAATTATAATTTTTCAAAATTTTCTGATGAAAGAGAACTACATAAGATTTTTAAAAGGGCTAACATACACCTCCTTTCAGAATTGCCTCTGGGTCAGCAATAATTATTTGGAGGGTTATGAAAGGAGACTGTCTCTACTGAATTGTTTTTAACATTGGTCCAAAGTGGTGGTGATGAAGGTGTTCTTTAAATAGCTTTGAGAATGCTGAGCTTTAAAAACAGTAGGTGATGTCCTCAGCATCCCAGCCAAGCTATTCACTGCAAATATTACCAACAGACGCAGCACTACAGACATGGATATAAATATTCATATCAATAAATGGGATACTGCTGAATGCACAAGTATAGCCAGAATAACCTGCATGTTGTCACTTCATGGGAGGTACGTGATTTACTTCTTGGGACAGTCTTCTTTGAGAGTAACATCCTCACAAAAGTCTCTTATGTGCCAATTTGTTGGAAAAGCCCATCACAGACAGATTGTGATGAGGGGTCCAGCTCTTCTGGTCCCCCACAAAAGTCAGCAGACCTCATATTAATAAAACAACCAGGCTACTCACCTGTTCCCTTTGCTCAAGGCTGTGCCGACATCAGAGAAGACAAATCTATTAATTCATAATTTCGAGAAAGATAGTGATCAAAAGATGTACACAAGTCATGCATATATATCAACCTGGGAAATTAAAAGGTTCATTCAGTTTTGGGTCAGGGCCATTTTCTCCTTCCTATTCCCATCCTCCCACTCCCATCTCAGTTTTTTATTAAGTAAATTTATTTGCATATTCTTTGAACTCAAATACATTTTCTTGTTATTACTGGATGCTGTACTCATGGATATCTCACTTCTTTGGGAAAATGAACTATTAACATGTGAGAAGTACAATGCTAATTTACCATAGTTTCTGAATCTCAGAACACAGATTCCATTCATAAGATGTGAAACTAGAATATTGCTTCCACTGCAGCTTATGATTAGCTCTGGATTTTTAATTTTGGTTATTCAGCCCATTAAAAAACAATGTAGGAAATTACTGTCCTTTGTACACCTTATTTCAATTTCATTGATACTCAGAAATACAGCCAGTCACAGGAAAGAATTAATATATTAGACATAGCATCATTGAGGTAGATACACACATACACTCACCAAAAATACTTTAATGCAGAAACAATGTGTGATGAGTATTCTTATTTTTCTTGTTCCTACGGAATTGATTTAAACAAATTTTCTCAGGTGAAACCTTCCAAATTACATTTTTCAGCTTTTTGAAACAAGAACTAAGAAGGTAAACATGGTATTTCAAACCTCATCACAATTTATTAATGCTACAGAGAGGAATACTGTGTTTAATGTCGCAGGATCTCTATCCATTTGATGCTTCAAACCTTTTATCTTCATTATCACCATCGTCTAATGAGACAAAAGCGATGTGGAGTAGCCCCTTCTGTTATCTGAGACAGTAGTAGATCCTACTTAAATATGCCATACTTTGGCTTCTTTCAATGAATCTTCAGCAGTTAAGAATTACCTTGATGTTCCTACTTATTTTCCATGTCTGACCTATTACTGTGCAAAAATCAGAGGAAAAAGGAGCTATATGTCTTCACTGTGGGGAGATGCAGTTCAAGGGATTGAGATGAATTGAAAAAGGAAAAGGAAATGCACTCACGTATGTAATATCCTTTCTCTTCCTGTTATGAGTTTTAGGGAGCTCATGGGATTCCCACTGCTTGTTCAAATGCCCACTCATAGCCAAAGGCCAAAGCCCTGGTTTTCATATCCCATCATCCAAACCTAGTAGCCACACACAGAAGAATGCAAAGTCTTACATCCGGGAGTTACATACCACGATGGAGACCTGGCCCAGACTCTGGTCAGGAGGATACCATTACAACCCAGACCAAAGTCACCCTTCAATACAAGCTGAGAGATGCACAAAGAAATAAGTGCTCAGGGTAGTATTTCTCCAGAGAGCTATTTTAGATTCCACATAAGAGTAACTGGTGGCCTTGGATAAATCATTCCTCTCATTTATGTGCTGAAAGGGAGAAAACAAGTCAACAACTGATGCATGCAAAAGCATTTGGAGGTGATGGATGGAGACATTATGGTGCATTTCGTCAATGGCATGCCATTAGAGAAAACCATTTCACAGAGTAAATTAAAAAAACAAACCAGCTACATGACACACTTGGAATTGCCACCGGACATGCCTGTTTTTCTCCTTCAGGAATGAAGCTACATGGGATTGACGCGGTCATTAACCTGCAGACTCCCTTTCCTAGGCTAGCTGCCTGTGCTTGTCTGAGTCTTATGCCCCACCTCGCCCATCCCCATACCACTCATAAAACTGGAGAAACCTGTGTATTCCAGACCTCAATTGTCTTTCATTGTTGTTTTAACTATTATTTATATCTTTTATTACCATTTACCTTCAAGTGTCAATATCTTGTTTCCTGCACCTACTTATAAGACTCTTTCATGGTAAATACTGGGTCTTACAAATGAAGCTTACTAGCACAGCACCTGGTTTAGGGTGTTCAGTACATATTTGTTGATTTCATCTGTGATTGATTTCACCTTTCTCGCATACCTGTTATTTCCCAAACAGTGATTAATTCATTAAGAAGGTGTTTCTTCGGACCTAGATGCTGAGAATGTGGATAGAAGGCATGGTTTCTGACCTCAGAGAGCTCATATGCAGACAAGCAACAAGAACGTATGCGTGGGAGACTGTGGCAGCACCAAAGGGGGCAGTTCTGGGTTGAGGTAGGTTGGGAGACCCAGAAAAGGCTTCCAGAAAATGGGAGTCCCTTTCAGGATTATGTAGTTGCTACCTAAACATTACAGCCCATTTGTGCAAAGGCATGTAGGCAAGCTCATGCAAACATGGAGCATCTGGGTTCCAAGTCATCTGTGTTTCAGGATCTCTAGCTGAAAAGCTCAATCTATTTATTCCCAATGTCATCCACTAAGGTCGGGAAAGAAATGGGTATGAAATCACAGGCGCTTTCCCCATGGCAAGGAGGCTCTGAGAGTGTTCAGATGCACCTCAGGGTAACTGTGGCTTCATAACAATCAAAGCTGATTGATGGGAGGCGGCTCTCTGTGTTCATGTGTTTAGTCTATCCTTGCTTTTAGTTCCACTGTGGCTTTGCTTCCTAATTGAAATGCATTTTTCTCTCTCACCATTACCCAGATATAGATGCTCTCGGATTTGAAAGAACCGTTTTACTTCAAGTTTTTGTCTTGTAAGGCATCCCTAATTCAGGAAGGAAATGAAGATGAGTCGACCAAAAAAAAACCCACCACAAATGTTTTGTCAGGTATTTCAAAGAGAGAGAGAAAGTTAAAGAACTCGTTGAACTCGTTTTCTGTATGGTTTCTTACGCAGTCCAGTTCAAGGAATTAGCTTTCCTCTCCTCAAGGGCTGTAACCATCAGAAAATAAAATAAATGTTAATTTTTGCCCTCTGCCCCTGCTGTTTATTGTTGTTGCTTTTGTTTGTTTTGTTTTGCTTTGCTTTGCTTTCGGAAATTACAATTGACAGAATAAAAATCTTCCACCCAGGGTCCTGTCGCTATTACCGTATCAATTCTGACAAATCCACTGTGATATGTGAATGATTCCTTTTCTACAAGTGTGGAATCTGACCCTGACAGAAATAAAAGAGCACATCCAAGGCTACCTATCATGTCTGATTCCAAAGTTGAGGGCTCCTACCAACACCCAACAGCTTCTAGACCTGACATACACATGTATGTCAAAACACATGACAAACAGTCATCCATGTTCTGAGGCAGAAAAGGTAGAAATTGAGCACCAATCTCTCTTGTAGAAGGAGGAAGTAGAAGACTATCAGAATTGTTGCAGGTGGAGGGTTGAAGAAAAGGAAAGTGAACCCTCACGGGAACACTCATGGGAAACCCCAGATTCAGAGGTTTCTTTCAAATAATCTGATTTTCTCCTCACAGATTGGCAGCTTGTCCTCTGCTACAAAATGACACTATGTTGGGCCAAAACTGATCTCTCCATCTTTGATTACTTCTGAATGCCAAGTTGAAAAAGCAGTTCATGCCCCAAATGGAATGTCCAAATGCCAATGTGGGGCATTATCTTTGAAATGCTCTGTGACCATGGTGACGCCACTGACCCTCTCTGAACCTCTCCTGATCTGCAGAGGCTGACTTTATAGGGGGACCAGAGAAGACTGGAGCTTCCCAGGGAGTCTTGTGAATCAATGTTTTTCTCTCCTGTGGAAGAGCAAAGTAGGAAGAGGAAGGTAAAGGGGGACACTTAGAAAAGGAAGGGAAAAGTAGCTCTAACCTTTTGGAAGGGCCATGCTAGAAGACAGACACATTCTGCATCGAATGCAAAATAGGAAGAAAAAAATCATTTTGGGCTAAGAACCTGACATCCAGAAGTGGTCCTAGAGCCTTCTGTGAAAACACACGTTAAGACTGTCCAATCCTGGAACCTTCCCCATAAGCAATTGTTCCTACCCTATGCTTAGCAGTGTTTCCAAATGCCTCAACTCATGGCCAAATCCTCAAAGCAAAGTAGATCTTAATTCACTTTTGTTTAATAATTAGACCAAAAGCATCTTAAAACTTTCAGGAAAGAGGGAATAGGGTATGAAAAGGGACTAGGAAGCAAAATAATACCTGGATGTTGACTCTGCCAAAGCTGTACATCCTTGCTGGGTGAGCGTGGGGATGGGGCATTATTCTGAGACACAGCAAGTGTTTCATCTACAATTGACAAATCCCAAATCCTCCCAGCTTCCGTTTCTCCCTACTTAAGACCTGGGTCACGGTATTTATTTACTTAAATGATGGAGATGATGGCAGGCTTAAAGCTGGCCACCTGTCAGAATAACAGTGACCTGTTTCTCAAAGGGATTTCAGCAACCTCCCAACATAAGACAAAAGGGAATTGTGTGGAACACACATAGAAAAGAGCTCACTAATTGTGCTAAAAGAGGATGGTGAGGTGGAGTGGAAAGATTGTAAGGGCAGAGAGATGCTGCGTGAAATAAGCAGATCTGTGGGTGCCCTAGCAACTTGAAAGAGTAGAAATCTCCTCCTCTTTGGAGATTCGAAGTGATTTTGCAAAGTATAATAGCCAAACAGGGAAGTTAGGCTCCCTTATCGCCTCTTATTAATGCCCTTGGGCTTCTTCCTATCCTTTTTTAAAGAGGCTTGTTACAATTCCTAAGCAATGCAAACAAACTTTCTCAGAAACTATACCACTTCTGCTTTCGAGGCTGGAGAGTCATCAGGTAGAATCCTTCCTGGAGGCCAGGCAAGGTGGTTCAGGCCAGTAATTCCAGAATTTTGGGAGGCGGTGAGGCAGCCGGATCACCTGAGCTCAGGAGTTAGAGATCGGCCTGGGCAACATAGGGAAACCCTGTCTCTACTGAAAATACAAAATTAGCTGGACACAGTGGTGCAGGCCTGTAGTCTCAGCCACTCAGAAGACAGAGACAGGATAATTGCTTGAGCCCAGGAGGTGGAGGTTGCAGTGAGCTGGGATTGTGCCACTGCACTCCAGCCTAGGTGACAGAGCAAGACTCTCTCTCTCTGTCTTAATCTCTCTCTCTCTCTCTCTCTCTCTGTGTCTTAATATCTCTCTCTCTCTCTCTCTCTCTGTGTGTCTTAATATCTCTCTCTCTCTCTCTCTCTCACACACACACACACACACACACACACAAAGCGGGGGAGGGTACAGAATCCTGCCTGGAAAATCTAAAGACAAAGCATGGATGACCTTCTTTAACAAACACATGTGCACCACTTACTAGATATCAGGCAGTGATCTCCAACAATGATCTCATGTGGCACTTAGAACAACTTCCTCCTCATCACTCCAATTTTACAGAGAAAGTGAGTACCCAGGCGAAGCACTAGTCCGAGGAGAGGCCAGTATGTGGACAGGCACACTGTCCCAAGGGTCTGTGCTCTTATCCACTGTTCTGTGCTGAGCCTCGACAGAGAGGATGTGGTGCCATATGAGGTTGTCATGGAGCCACATTGCAAGGTGTTTCAGCGAGCTGCTGCCTGAGGGATAGAATATATCCCCCAGGCTTGTGCCAGTCTTTTATCAGCTCTCAGAGGCTATCAGCTTATCCAGTCCAGACACAGAATGATTAAAAGGGCATGGGCTATGGATGGATCTGCTTTTGAACCTTCCATTTTCCTAGGGCAAGTTATTTACTTTTGGTACATCTTACTTTCCTATCTGTAAAGCGGGGCTAATGTGACCTCACCCAGGATTCTGTGAAGATTAGAAACAAAGTACACAACCTGCTCAACAGATTGCCTGGTGATGGAAGGATAGGAAGTGCCTAATTTGTAAGAACTGTTTTGAATATTTACTTATTGTAAGGCCCAGTGGAGAAAGCTCTGGGCATCTGGACAGTGATTATGAATCCCTCAGAGGCAGTTCCTGCATACGAAATGGTGGACTGGCTGAAGAAAGCTTTATCCACAAATGAGTCTGCCTTCTAGATTTAGCACACGGGGTAGCTCCCTGCTTCCACAAAATGGAAAGCAATTTTATTAAGTGCTTACTTCAATTAGTTTGTGTCCAGACAAAACTCTCAAGGATTGTGCATACACAGTTGTCATCATGATTATCCACGTACATCTAAAAGGCTTGTTTTTCCAGAAGCCAGAGGCCTAAGCCTAGCTTCTGGTATAAGAACTAGTTGAAATTTCTCTTCAGTAGTCTACCACTCACTCCAACTCCTTAGGAAGGCGCTTGAAGTCAATGCATTCTTCTAATGATGTAGAAGGTCAAAAAAGGGTTGTTCACTTGTCATAGTACCTCTTTTGGTCCATGTTAGCTACCATGGCCATGAAGGAGCTTCCCTCCTTCAGGGAAGCCCATGGGGAAGCTCAAGCATTTGCTCTATAAGCTTGGACCCAAATGTCCATCACACCCTACGGTGACATCCAAAATGCTTAATAACTATTAACAACTACAGCATACCAAGATGGTTATACATGAATCTGAGCAGGAATTCTGGCCTAGAACATTCTCTCAATTCTGCTGGTACTGAAACCAAGGGCTCCTTTCAAGAATTGCACCAAAGGATCCACAATGTGTAGGAAGGAAGGAACACATTGCAGAATACAATCCAATGAGCCCTGGAACATAATGCATTTGGGGATGCATTGCAGATTCAAGATTATGTTGTTTTTCTTCAGTGGTTTTTCCGTGTGATGTCTTTTATATTTTTCTTGTTTTTTGGCACCCTACTGCCTACCCCCTATTGGTTGCCATTTTCCAACCAACCATTCTGTGGGTAGGCATCATTAAAAAACTAGTGAGGAGGAGATGGTGACTGCTCTTCGGGAAAATGAGAATGTGCAATGATTACTCTGTCATCAACTGTTTCCCAAAACTCACTATCACAAACTTGCCCAAAATACATCCACAGCCTTAATCGCAGTCTCTCCATTTCTGTAGAAATTACAACAGCCAAAGATGAAACCTAAGGCAAGATAGATGACAGCGTGATGGAAGGAAAGAGTACACTGAGTGCCTTATCGATCTACCTGCCAGCCTGTGAATGGTGGGTAATAAAAATTTATTGAAAATTAGGGAAAAAATCACTTATTCTAATTCTTCTGAAAGGCATTACTGATGTAGCATATGAATAAATCCTTCCTTCCCCAGGAAAAAACTACCATCCTCCCACCAGCCAACCCTCCAAACAGCGCAAAATTAAAAATCTTGCAATTTTATTTGCATATAAAGGCCGCTAGATATAGAATATCACAATAAATTTAAAGAAACAACTGCTTTCCTAAATTTCATTAACAAGGTAACATAAAATAGAATAAAGCTCAACAGCATTTACAATGGGAAAACAGAAATGACTATTAGCGACAATATTTTGTGCTAGCGAAGATTGCATCGACACACAGTGCAAAATGGGAGGGGGAGGGGAAGTAAGAAGACAATTCAGGGTATTTAAATAGAAAGGACAACTAAGCCTTATTTTAGTTAGCTTCCATTGCATCCATTTAAGTCTGTACACGCCTGTAACTGTACCTAGATTTAACTCAAGCTCTTTAAGATCTTGAGTTCTGAGAAAATATGTCAGTTCCTTCTGACTTCTGATGTGCTGCTATACAGCATCCCTTTGCAGTTGTACTGTCCTTGGCAATATTAAACTCCTAACATAGTCATAATACACAAAAAATACTTATATATATAAACCCTTATTGAAAAGGAGTCTGCATGTTCATTTTTTTTAACCGTATGAAATACCTGCTCTTGATAGATTCCATTTCTGTATTTTTAAAGCTAAAATAATTTAAAAGAAACAAACAATGAGACCTTGTATAACCACAATAGGAATCTCACTAGCTAAACCATCCTTTAAATGATGGCCATTTTCTTCTCAATGCAGCTTTCTTTATAGTGAGAGTGTGGAGTCTTTTCCATGCCTACTTCTGTTGAGAAGATTGCTATAAATCGGGACCACATCTGCAAAGAAGAAGCATTACCAAGAAAACAACAACAAAACATTAAAAATTAAAATATTTCAAACAATACTCTTAAACAGTTGTGCAAATCCGGGTTGGTTTTTAAAACACTGCCTACCTGTTTCTTATTTTTTTTCTTTCAGCTTAAAGCATTTTAAAATAAGACTTTTATCACTTTTTAAAAGAAAGCTTGGCTGTCCTTTGGCGAACACTAACAATTTACAGTGGCATGGCCTTTGAGAAAACAGAAGTCATTTTACAAATTCACAATGTTCCTCTGATTTCAAATGGATGCCCCATTTAAAATAAAATAAAATAAAGAAGAAGCACAACCTCTAGCATCATTTGTGTTCCAACAATTTACAAAAAGAACTCACAGGGTTTGGAAAGAAGTAAGAGAATGTAAGTTATAATTAGAAAAATGGCAGTTTATAGACCTTCCCTCACATTCCAATAGGGCATTTAGAGCTTCAGGAACCCTGTGGGTTTGGAAGGTCAAATATAATGGGAGGGTTGGTCGGTTGAAAGCTGACTGTACACGTCGAGGCATTGATGTACGTTGTGTAACCGTCGGTCATGATGCCATAACCTGTGGGGAGAGAGTGTCACATTTACTGCAATATATACAAATGAGAGTGACGGAATGTACGGCTGTCAGACAAGGAAAACAAACAATTTTTGTCAGTGGGCAGTGAGATGAAACTCAATAGAGCCTCCTCAGATATAATGGATATAATGACTTTCAGAAGCTACTGCCCAATTTTATTCTATTTTCTTTAAATGGGAGAATCCACTCCTTCAACTAAGAATTATTATTTTTTTTTCTTTATTTAAATGCCAAGCTTGTTGAAAAGGGGCTGTAATTTCTTTACTAGGAAGAAAAAAGAAAAAAACATTTTGTTTTCTCCTTTTAAAATAGGATTTTCATTTCAAAGCCTTGTGTTAACTATTGAGTTCTAGGGAATAAAATGAGTAATATAAGGATTACTCCTCAGGGGCAAACAGAACCAAATTCCAAGTGGGATATGGGGCAGGTGAGAGGGAAAGGATACTGCATTGGGAGTTAAGACACACAGATGCTCAGTTTACTCATTTAGGAAATAATCTCTTAATTGCCTTTATGAAAGTTACCCATATATGATTTTTGAATTGTGTGGCTTTATTACTAAGTTCCCTTTCATTCAAAAGTGTCAGCTAGTCACATGTTCAAGTGATGTTTAGAAACATCACCCCGGGACACTGTTTCCTCAGTTTACCTGGATACTAGATCAAGCAAAAACATATCCCATATGAAATATAAACCTATCGTGATTTATTGGAGAAAGCTGTTTCCCTAGGTCTCTGGTGTGTATGTTCCTTTGATAATTTTCAATACGTTAAAATGTTTAGCATGTTTGCAAGTTTGCACATTTCCCTGAATACCTTATATTTACCTTATAGCCTCTTCAACTAAGATCGTAATTCTATGCTGGTATCAGGCTCTTATGGCATATAAAAATATAGCTGTGAAAAAAAGAAAACTACCAAGATTTATGGAAGTAACTAAAAAGGCTTTCTTTCCACATTTACTAAAATTTCTCCAAGTAAGCCTGTGGAGAGCTTAATGAGGGTCAATGGAAAAATCTCTTAAGAAAAGAAAGAGGCATTTAAAATTTGCGCTGTTTAGTTCTGGGGTCATAAAGTCTTGTTATCTCTCTCCATCAAGAGGTTGGTATTTGCCCTCTTCCTGCCCTCTTCAGCTGTCTTAAGTGAATAAAAGTGAGACAAGTTTATTTGAATACGATCTCCTCTCTTTTAGGCAAGTTTATTATTTTGGGGCTTCAGTGGAATTCCCCAATTGTTTGGATAGTTTAAAGGTAATTAATTATTTTTTTAAAAAAAGATAAAATGCAAACTCATAGGCATGCTGCAGGAATTCAGACCCATTTTCAGAATAACGGTCCCCCAGAAATGTTGCTTAGTTTAGAAATGAGGTCCCACCTCTCTGGTCTCCCCTTCAGGTGTTCCCTTCATCATACCTTAGGGCAGTGCCCTCCTCTTCAGGGAGCACAGCTCAAATCCAGGGCAGGCTGACATCCACTCTCTGGGAGCTGCACCCTGCTTTCTATCCACTCAGCTGGTACCTGCACTTGGAGCAAGCTGAATTTTCTCTGGCCTCAGTAGGATGATTTTCAATATGCTCTTTATTACCTGCCTAACCAGGAAGCCACTGGATTTGCGGGCTTTGAAAAAGCAAACTTTCTTTTTTGCTTCCTCAGGCACAGAGACTTAAACACCTCAACTTGACTGCAGATTCATAAATAACTCCAGAGAGCCGCTATAAGCAGGAGCTGGAGAGAATATAGTAGCTGCCGACGTAAACATGGCCACTGCACACAGCGAGTGTAACTGGGAGAGTCTGGTAGGGACAGAGATCCTCAGGCTTGCTGAAAGAGGGCTTTGTATCTGTCCCAAGTACCCCTGATTTGAAAAAGGCAGCTCAGAGAAAACCCAGATCCCTGAAGTTTCCTGTGAGGCTTTCGGTTCTATGAACCTGGCTCAGCTTACCTTGAAAGGCAGAAAAATGGCAACTGGACCAGTTCCCATTTAAGAGAGATTTAATTATTCTGCTTAACCTCAGCCTGAGCTAATAGCTCTGATGATTTCTGAGAAGTCTGCTATAGTTTTCTGAGGTTAGTAAGGAAATGTCTTCCTGCAAATGTGTGGGTTCCCGCCACTTCTGTTACATTATCTTTCATTGGATGTCCCAGCTATTTTTCAGAGACTACCTTGTCTTCCTGAGTCTTTGTGTTAATTCCATATGAAACACAATATTTACAGGTAGGAGGGGACTATAGAGGCTTAAAATAGCTTCTAATATCCAGGCCATTTCTTCTAACTCTCTTAAGGAGAAAATGACTCCTTGTGTACCTCAGGGTTGCTCTAAAGCAGTGGTTATCAAACATTCCTCGTTAAAGCCCTGAGATTCCAGAAGCTGCCAGGGGGAGTGCTGGGTTTGCAGTAAAGTAGACCAGATGTGGTTCCTACTTTCCATTCTCCTTACAAGAGAAAAGGTCCATATAAAATATTTATCAGCTTTATATGCAGATGTTTCTCATAAGACTTCATCTTATAAAAGGCTCCCGCTGCTAAAAAGTTTGAAAACAATGACTCCAGTTAATCCTAGTTTGTAGACTGAGATTGTGGATAGTGACATGGCATGTTTTGAATTCTTTCTGCTGTTCTTACCTTCATGGATTCCACCAAACACGTGGAGCTTGGGCCGGACTCGCCTCTGAACCGTGTTTAACAGCTCCACACAGCCCACTCTCTGAAGCTCCTTTGGAACCCAGTCTCGGAAACCTAAGGGCAAAATGCAATCAATACTCTTAATTTTCTTTCTTCAGGTACGGTTTCATTTAGACTTTCAGGAAGCCATAACTCACAGAAGGTTTATTACATTATCTGTAATCCTAGCCTCTCCATTAAAGCTCACAATGGCTTTTAAGAAACTTTTCACTCGTCACTTCGTCTTCTTTAGGTTCTTGAAATTTTTTTTTTTGCTTTCCATTTTTTTTCTTCCTGTTAATTAACTTTTTTTTTTTTCTGTAAGAGATTTGATTTATTCAGCGATGGTTTTCAAATCTTCTTCATGAGCTCAATGACATTTATTCCTGGCAGTCCCATAATACCTCTTTCTCCCTCTATTCAGTTACTTTCTCTTTTTTATTACATCTTTCTTATAGCAGTTTACTTCTAAAATGGTTCAAAGAAGAAGGACCAGGAGGGGCTGTCTGTAAACTGGTCACGAGATACCTGGCTCTCTTTAAATACACTAACTCTTACCCCTTGTGTTTCCTGATGACCAAAGCTTTGGAAAGCCAGGTTGTTCCTGTGGTCCTGTCCTCTCCAGCTACAGGCAACAATATGACCTCATGGTGGCATCCAGCAAGCTGGGGCTAATTGACTACTTTTAAAGTAAAAGCCACTTAGTTCTACACTTAATGCAGAAAATCCATAAAAACTGACATCAATTATAGCAAAAGTCAGCTATCTGGATGATTATGGACTGGAATTGGAATCCATACGCCTCAGCAGGATAGGGCATAAAAAGGCAGGTAGGATGAAAGGCTAAATCATAATCTCTGGAAATCCATTCCGCAGAACCATTAGGTTATTTCTATTATTTAGAAATAACAGGGCAGTAAGGAACAGCTTTCTGCTTTGTTGGGCCAAACTGCAAACATGAATGTTTAGTGCCTCTGTAAAGACACATTCGCTGGGGGGTGAGGAGTGATCAGAGAGTCTGAGAACAGATGAAAATTGGGGCCCTAGCAAAAATCTATCCAGCGTTTTCAAAACTTTTTCAATGGGGGGAAAACCTTAATCTACATTGATTGGCATATTACCTCATGCATGTGTTTTTCCTGAAGGAGGAAGATACTTCATTTCATATGAAAACATCAGAGAAAGCATCTTGCTCATACAGTAACAGTGAAGTCCCATGGCACTGTGACTCCCCTCACCAGCAGCAAAAAATTCAAGGCCAGTCTCTCCACTCCCCTCTCCAAAGTTGTGTTTTCACAAGAATCCCAATAGCTGTATTAACTAAGGTTCAATATTACCTTATTAAAATCTTGCCTTACCTTTTATTTGGGAACTCCTTGATGTAGCTCTCACTCTGCTCGACCCACAGCCACTCTCTCATTTACTCCATCTTTACCATAAAGAGAGGGATGCTAGCTTCCCTACCAAGAGTTCCTGAGCTGACTGAAATCCTTGGGAGTGTAGAATTCAGACTTACTCTTATTGCCATTTGCTTTAATATCAAAATTAATGACTTGATAAAGTTTGTTCTGATCAAAGTTATATTCCAAATAATACCCCAGTCATGTAAACGTTTCTCTGCTGAGGATGTCCAAGTCCCTTGAAATAAACAGCCAAAGGGAAATCATGCCTGCACCCAATTAGGCTGTTCAGGCAAAAGGATGAAGGTAGCTGTAATGATAACTCTGTAGGGTGTTCTCACTGGGTAACTCATGCTGATCGGAATATTTAGCTAGCAATTTAATGATGTTGCCACTCTGATGGTTGTAAAATAGGGAACTTAATTAATTAGGACTTGTTAAAGGTTGTTGACAAGTGTAATATTTTAAAACATGGGTTGGGGCAATCTGGGGATGAGAAAAAAGCATGGGAATAGTGATTCTGAAGTGTTAAAAAAGTCAGGAGCTGTAGATCCTGTGGAAATCTACAATTCCCATGTCTGCAACAGAGCTGGCTCTTCTCTTGCTTCCCTCATCACTAAAATGTGCCACTGTGGCCTCCACCATGGTGCTCCCTTCCACTGTTTCTTTGTGAAACGTGGACCGCTTCCCTTGCAAGAGAGGGAAAGCAGCACCAAGTGTCTTGGAAGAGAAAATATCTACAAAGATTAAATTTGCATTAGGAAATAAATGTTAGTCTTTTAAAATTATTTTTAGGGATAACAGAGGAGGGAAGCAATTTGGATATAAACCCCAAACAAGAAAATTTGGGGAAATTATTTATATTTGTATAAAATGTGTTCTCCCTCTCTCCAAACCAAGATGATTAAGAAACTCTTTTAGCACTGCACACTGAAAAATTTGTTAAAAGGGTAGCTTTCATGTTATGTGTGTGTGTGTGTTAGCCACAATTTTAAAAAGAAAGGAAAAAGAAAACACTCTTCTATTAAAAGTGGAACATCTGAATTTCCTGAGCACACCTCAGTTGTTTACAAAGGGTCCTTGCATAATGAGTACTGAGTAGATGTGGGATCAGGGTGGTAGTCCTGGTTGAAGAATGTTTTGTAGCTAAACCGCAGATAACAAGCTCATGAAAAATTAGAAAGTAGTAAGTCAAATGATCATTCCCTGACCCATAATGTGGATCACTAGCAGGTAGGCTTTGAAGCACACAGACAATATAAATCTGGATGCAAGCTCCATGTTCCTGTGGGATAAGTATCCTTCAGTAACTTTCAGTGTAAGTTCTTACTGAAATACCTCAGCTTAAAAAAAGGGATTCTTTTCTAAAATTATCAGCTCAAATGTTAAACTTTAAAGGTCTCCCAGGTTCCAGCATTATATGGAAAAGGAAAATGAGCTCCTTTGAACAAAAATTTCCATCATTTCATTGCCATTCAAAAGCCCTGTGATTGGAAGGTCCGTATCTTCCTTCCTTTCTCCACCCCACCCCCTTACTCCAAAGTGGATACAGTTCTAAAATAAATTACCAAGCTCAAAAGACTGTGGTGCACCATGCTCATTTGATTTTTCCCTGACTTGACTAAATCAAAAAATTTAATTTCAAGAACACCTGTAAGCCCAGCAGAACTGCTGAGTTTAATTATCATACTGAGTTTCTTTAAAGATATTGACTTTTCTTTTTGTATTCACTTTTTTTTTTGGAGGAAAATGATTATGTCCCTGAAGCATTATTCATTATGCCTGGGGAAAAAAAGCATCTGGATGACAAAGGACAACCTTTGCTTCACTTACCTAGAGGAGGTCCATGTGTCATGAGTATGTCAATGCCCTCAGGGATGAGGTTCCACTTGTCCAGCAGAGACTGACCTCTGGGTAGGTTAAAGCCCCATCCATTAAACCACGGGGTCCTTTGGGGGAGATAATGCACATGGTATCAGGCCAGCAGAGCCACGGCTCTGCTCTGCAATATTTCTCTCTCGCACATTCCCCCACGGTTTGCATTGCTCTCTTTTCTCTTTTTGATGGTTGGCCCTGGCAGCAGGATGCTTTTTTGTTGACTGCTTCAAAACCAATCCATTTGAAAGCAAGCGTGGAGCCTACGAATTGTTCCACTAGAAAGGGGCACAGGAGCCTTTACAGTGGAGACTTTCCCAGCAGGCCTCTATCAAAATCTTGACAATGCTTTGTCTTCCCCCAAATCTCAGTGCTTCCTAAGATACCCAGCCCCGATCCAAAGCATTTCCACCCTTCCTGTAGTGCCTCAGAGCTAAGAAATTCTGCAGTACTCCTTCTCCCTCCCAATCACTGTGGAACTACTTCTCCAGAAAGATTCTCACTAAAGTCCTTGGAGAAATTGATAAGGGCTCTGATACAGAGACCTCTGTCCATTGAGATGGTCTGAATACCCTGGAGTGACATTTCTGAAAAAACATGGGGGCTCTGAAAAGTGACAAAGAGCACAGTGAACAAAAAGTAAACGTAGAACTTTTCTCCTGCCACTAAAGGGAAGATTTGGGGACAGCTTTGGTCACTCTGGAATCCACTCTCCTGACAATGAACATGAGCCTTTTGCCATCACAGGAACTTCTGCTCTAGGAATGAGTTTTTGAGACTGATGTTCCATGTAAAAGGGAACGGAGTCTTTGTCCATCCATTGAGCATTTCTAATTGGTGTTAAAAATGTCTCTACCATTTAAAATACAGGTAATGAAAGACTGATCAATTTCTCTCTGCAAATACTATAGTCTAAATCACATTAGAATTAAGCAGTTCCCAGTGTTATCGTATTTCCAAACATCTAGATCTTATCAGTATTCTTTAAAACTGTTCTCTTTTGTTCTGTGAGTAAACTCCAAATTTGCCAAGGCATACTTGTAAAAGACAAGTTGATCAATTTTCTGGCCAAGTCTAACTTTCCTTTTCAGCTTAACCTGCCCCTTCCATGACAAACGAAAGAGGTAAGCCTGTGTATAAAGTGACCCTAACCTTGTCAGTCACAACTAATCAAATGGATTAAAGCCAGTCACTGGCCAGACTAAGGAGATTCTTTCAAGAATTTGAACTTAGAAACACTGACACAGCATTCATTTGGTGGTGGGCATGTATCGTCACGCCCAGAGGGAGAAGAATGGTCATTAAAAGCCACATGAAAATCTGTGTTACAGGTGCAAACCTCAGTTCACACTGAGATGGTGGAGAAAGTACCAGAGAGAAGAGACTGTGTGGCCTTAGCAAGAAAAGAAGAAACTAGGAAAGTATCAGACTTGCTTCCTCACCACTTTCCAAGTCCTTAAGCCATGCCCAAGGTGCTTACTTGTAATAAAAATATGAATATGAGAATAATACTTATTTCAGCTATTATTTAATGCTTTTTCTGTGTCAAGGTATCATTCTAAGCACTTTATTTGTATTGACTCATTTAAGCCTCACAACAGACCCATGAGGTAGGCACTATTATCATCTCTACTTTACAATGAGGAAACTGAGGCACAGAGAGGTTAGGTAAACACTATTAATAACTTGGATACAAACCCAGGCAGTCTGCTTCCAAAATCAATGTTTACCACCATGCAATTCCTCTTCTTACATGCTATCTGAATTAATTTACTCCTTGCTCTGGGTGAGAGTCTTCTGTACTCTTTCAAGTTTGGACATCTTGTTGCTTGAAGCCTAATGACCTCTGAACTGGAATAATATATCAATTTCATGGTTCTGAAATCCAGTAATAACATGGTGCAGTGAGCACCTATTGCTTTTTCCTGTTCAGATCTTTCCCCCTTGTTTTGGTGACAACTTGTGAGTTTCCTTTGGAGAACCCCTCCCTTTCCCACTCAATACATGGGCTTCTGGTAAGACTGACTCCATCCCTGCTCTAGAATGAGGCTTAGTGATATATATATATATAATACAAGTTAGGTCAATGAGAGTCACCCTCAGGCTTTGGCTGGTGCTATCTAAGAAGAGCTCATGGTTTTCTCTCTGGAATCCTGAGTTTTAAGACCTATGTGAGCCCAGAATTGCCTGAGAGCTATTTTATCTGTCCTACAGATAGCCCTGGCTTGAGAAACCATCACAAAGAAATCCATGACAAAAAAGAGAGTGCTCTAATGATATTGTTGGGCATGTGAATCCAGCCGAACTTCAAAAGCCAATTGAGCTTTTCCTTCTAAAACCCAATAAAATCTTGTTCTTTCTATTAACTTTAGTTAGGTCCTGTTTCTTGAAACTTAAACATCCTAATACATAGTTATTGTATGTGCCTGAGGTTGGCAATAATGCCTCCTCCACTCCTAGATGTCCACATCCTAATATCTGGAACCTGTGAATGCTACTGTACATGGCAAAGGGAAATTAAGGTCACTGATGGAATTCAGCTGACCTGAAAATAGGAATATTATCCAGGATTACCTAGGTCAGCCCAATGTAACCCCAAGAATCCCTAAAAGTGGAGGAAGGAGGTGGAAAAGAAAATCAAAGTGATGCAATGTAAGGAGGACTCAACCTGCTATTAATGACTTTGAAGACAAAAGAAGACCAGGAGGCAAGGTAAGTGAGCAACCAGTAGAAGCTGGAAAAGTTAAGAAAAACCCAGATCTTCCTATAGAACCTCCAAAAAAAAAAAAAAAAAATTACAATACAGTACTGCTGACACCTGGATTTTAGTCCAGAGACCCACATCAGACTTTTGATCAACATATTTGGAAGATAAACAGGTGTTGTTAGAAGCCACTAAAGTTGCTGTGACTTGTTAGAGAAGAAATAGAAAATTGATACAGTACCTAAAATGTCTGAGCTGGCTATAAAATGCAGGGACCGGGAGTGGCCCTGGGCCTCAGCTGACATTTGGCACATGCTCAGTCAACACAGCCCATCCCAGCCACACTGCCTTGCTCAGCTAGATACAATGCTTGTAAAGAGGAGAAGGCAGTGTTCTGTCTCTTCAATTTGCTTGGGAGGAACCTGACAGTGGAATTCTGGGGATAATGCCAGGTATTCCCTTTTAAGAGTTGGATGAATCGGTCTTTCTCTTTCTTGTCCTCTAAGATTCCCCACCTTCAGGTTCTTAAACATTTTTATTGGAGTCTCAGATAGAGCTTTTCTAGTTTGGGATGCCCACCCTTCCCCTTCATTTTACAGTGACTCTCTTCTAAGGTTTGTCTTAAAAGTAAAAACAAAACAAAAAGGCAACTTCGAAACCCAATGAAAACTCAGTGAGCATTTTGGACAAAGAGAGACAGAGAAAAATAAGCAAAAGCATCTATTTTGCTAGATTTTTGAAAGCAAGCTTCTGGGCCTATGGTTCTCATCTGGATGTCTGATAAAGAAGGGTTTTAACAAGTCCCAAGCACACTCCAGTAGTTGGTACAACAAGGGGATCTGATTTCGCTGTGAGTGTCTTTCAGAGGACAGTCAACCTCTGAACCCACAGGACACCCAGGGGCTTCCAGAGGCAAAGGAGCAGCACTTAATTTTTTTAGTCTTTCCAGTTTTCCCTTACAGAATTTTCTCATAAAATCACACAGCCATATTCCCCCAGGAAATCCTCAGTTTTATAAGTGCTCTGTAAAAGATAAGACAAACCCATGTTCCATATTTATAGAGACCCCAAATTTCATTTGGTTAATGTTAAGCTTGTGACAAAATCCAGAAGTTTCCAAGTTAAGGGTGAAGTTTAAAAATGTCTGGCTTTTATTTTAACTCCGTATGTGTATATGAAGGAGAACAGTTATATTCCAGGGAAAAAAAAACAAAACATGTATCATGTCCTTGATGTGCGTTTATATAGAGCTTTTACATAAATTATTGGATTTAGTTCTTTGCAGCAATTTTTAAGCTAGGTATTATTAGCTCTATTTTTAGTTAAAAACCCGAACATCAGTGACATCAAGTAACTTGTCTATGTTCCCAGAACCAGTAAGTAGTAGAACCAAGATCTAAACTCAGGTCTGTAGGCTCCAAAGCCTGGGCTCTTCCCTTGCACAATGCCGACCAAAACCGTCCAGCCCAATTTCAGTTTTTGCTCTCACATATGTAAAGTAAAAATAAGGCTGCTCCACATAGTCTCTTAGTTTGTGTACTAAGGAGACTCCAAGAGGTGCCGTGGAATTGTGCAAGTGAGGTGGCCCTTAGTAAAAACATAATATGATATGGCCGTTCTGCGGGCTTTCCAGTCCTCTAAATCCTCTAGTTAAGACAGTGCCACAAGTCAGTGGCAGGCATGGGAAAAGCAGCCCACTGATGGGTTCCAGAATTATTCCAGCATGGCATGACGAATGGGGCACACAGAAGTGAGGAGATGTGTGTGCTAATTCTCATGCTGAAATTAATTCATTGACTCACTTGAATCTTAGGTTAGCAAAAGCTCCTCGCTGGTTCAGTTTCCTCATCTGAGAAATGAATGAATAGGTGGACTCAGTTCCTGGATTTCAAGATTGCTTCTAGGTTGTGGAAATCTTATGCAGAAGTGCAATGCACAAAGTGGCAAATGCAAAGGTGGGAAGAAGGGACTTGGAGCCTGCTCACTCACTCAGCTACCTCCTCCTTTTCAACCTGCACGCCTGAGCACAGCTGGCCAAACCTGGCACTTGATGATATTTCCATGAGCTAAAAATCTTGATATTTTATAATTCTGTGCAGATTACCCATGTTCTGAGTAATTGCACTAAATTGCTCTCAGTGAGTTACCTAAGCTGCTTACGAAGGACCAAGTCCAGTGTGAGAGAAATATATAGAGAGCAGAGACTGTGTCAGTACCAATGAATAATGCTTTATCCAGTTGAGTTTGAACCTGAAACATGAAACCCCAGCAGTGAGCCCATCAGGGGTTCACTGGAAAATATGTGTACAGCCAACCTCCAGAGCCCCACAATGGGTTTTGTTGTGTAGCAATGGGGAGCGAGGGGGGAAAGAAGGAGGGGGAATCCAAGGGAACAATGTCTATTGCCTCAGCCAAAGGACTTAATAATTAGCTGTGACTAACAAATACCACATAGGAACCAACTTTTAAGAAAATGTTCCACAAAGCACCCTATGGCCAGTGGGCCAATTTGAGCCTGCAACTTATCCCCTCCTAGGGAGGGATTAGAAAACTAGAAGGAAGGGGAGCAACTCCATCTGCCTGTGAAGTCACTGGACCAAAGACTCAAATGGATGGAAGCTGAGGATGCTTTCGAGGCACCCTCCCCCTTCCTCTTGAAATTGCAAGCACTTGGCCTCCCTGGGCTGCAATTCCAGGGGCAGGGGCTAAGGGAGTTAACACCAGCAGAACT
Source organism: Callithrix jacchus (assembly GCF_049354715.1). Lineage (NCBI taxonomy): Eukaryota > Metazoa > Chordata > Mammalia > Primates > Cebidae > Callithrix > Callithrix jacchus. Next base: position 95,771,918 of record NC_133511.1, read on the forward strand.
TACTCCAAACAATGTCAATACAAAACAGGTTTTCTATATGGAAGCAAGTTGAGATGAAATCACTGCAAAGGTCATCTGTATTTGCAGTACAGAGTATGGTGGTGCAGGCAGAAGGGAACTGCCAAGCCATAAATCCAGGGAGGCTTGGACAGGTGAATAGCTATTTACTCCCCACAAACTTCAGTGGGGGCTGGGTGCATCCTAGGAAAGCAGGATTTGGAAACAGGAAGTTGGTGCCTGTTATCATCAGGAGGGCTACTCAGGATCACAGCCCTGGTGTTACAGATCAACGTCCACAAATTTTCAATGGACAGACAGGTCCTGAGCTCGCTGCATCACAAAGACTTGGGTTCTTATTACTATGGTCTCCTGGGCACCTTCTGCAGGGATTATGGCTTGGAAGCCTTGGGGCAGCTCTGCTGGGATTTGGCACAGAAGCTGTGAAGGGGAAAGTATAAAGATCACACAGCACTCAGACTTCAGGGGCTGGCTGGCTGGCTGTGCCACTTAGCGTAATGAGGACCTGCAGGCTTTTTAAAAGTTAGCCACTCTTATTTTGAAGGCAGTGGTTAAGAGAATGGATTATGAAGTCAAGCAGACCCACATGCAGGTTCCAGACTGGCCAATTTTTGGCTCCTCTGGACTTCAGTTTTTACAAATAAAAACAAACTTTGCCCATGTGAATAAAGTGAGTGAACTTATATAAAATTTTTGGCACAGAAAGTTAATGTGCAGCTTTCAATATATATACGATATATATTAACACATACATGTATGTGTTAATATAAATATATGTGTATATATACATATATATATACATGTATGTGTTAATATATATTGCTCACATTTTTTTCTTCCTAGAATTTCCCAAACAATGCTCATTTGTGCCCCAAAGGACACAATTGCTCACATTTTTTTTCCTTCCTAGAATTTCCCAAACAATGGCTCATCAAATCATAGATCCTCCTGCTCAAGACTTTTGAAAAGTTCCCAATGAATAGGCAAGTATTACTATAGCTAGACAGAACCTGATTTCCTCTGGCTGATTACTTATTAAAAGGCACTTCCTCAGTTCACTTTTGAGTGGAAGTTTTTCAGAGAGGCATTCGCTCACTCGCTCACTTGCTCACTCTCTCACTGGCTCAGTCTTGCATAGACAATCCTGTGGAATGCAAGAGCACAGGGCAAAACGGTTAGTCAAGGCTGCTTAGCCAGCCAGTACAGGTGGTTAGATTTTGACAAGATCTTAAATTGGGGAAGTTCAGACAAGGGGTTACTTTGGGTCCTTGGAATATTTATAATAGGGGGCACAGAGAGGTTCACTGGAGGAATTGACAAGCTACTAATTAATGCCATCACTGCTTCCTGGCACCTCCATTAAGCAAAACTCAGAAACCAGGAGCCAATTTTCACATACACTTTCTTTTCTAAATGGTAGCCCTTCTGAATTGCAACCTTCTTCATGCCTGGCACTCCCAGCCGCCATCGGCCCCACTCCAACTGCATGTCACACCAGGCCCAAGAGAAGCTAATTTAACCACCGCTGGTTAAAATCATACTGCACTTCACAGCGCCTTTCACATGCCATGAAGCTGTCATGATAATTCTTGATCTCTAGCTCACCTGACAGCTCAGCCCTCCCTTGACTGCAAAGCTTCCCCGTCAGTTAGAAATAGCAGTTTCCCTGGCACCAGATGTGTCATCCTGAATATCCAGATGAAAGGCAGACACCTGGCCCCTGCTCCCTCCCCTCCCTGCCTCATTTTCCCCTCTTAGCTCTGGATTTTGTTTAAGAAGGCAGTGTACCACCCCACTTCCAACTCCCAAGTCCCTCCTCTGGGCAGCCTGGAAGTTCTTCTTCTGCACAATTAAAAAGATGTCTTGGATTAGCCCACAGAGCCACTTCACACCTTGTGCAGCAAAGAGACACACACACCAATTGACAACACTAGGAGAGGAAAGGAAAACTTAACATCGGGGCAAGATTTCCACCCCTGTGCAGCTGCTTGTGAAGCCTAGCTATCCCAAACCACCAGCCCAGCTGCCTCCAAAGGGCAGTGCTGGCTTCTCTCTCACCAGCTGTCTGGTCCCATCTCTTCACTACGACTTTGTAGCTTGGTCTTTCCTTATGAGGTCCTTGGGATGAAAAGAGATACTGTTTTGATAAACGGCAGGCCTGGGTGAATAATTCAGTCTGTGTGTTGTGGGCAGGAAAGGAACAAATTGTGCCTGAGGTGGTCACCTGAGCCCCATGAGCTACTCACGGAGGCTTTTTAAACCCAGGCAGCCCACGAGGACATCTTTACAAACACACCCGCTGTGTCCCCTTTTTGTAACTAATAAAGAACAAGTGTCAGAGTTAAGCCTCTGTTACCGATTTTCTTTTCCCCTGCTGGAAAGGAGGTGGTGTAAGCAAAGCTTGCTGTAAAAACCAAGAAACAAAAGACATCATGACCAGTTTTTGAACTTAGTGTGCTCTGCATTATTAACAATAATCTTACAGTGTCTGCCCAGCCCTCTCAAGCATACCTGCCTTTAATCTTGTAAACAAGTTCATAGCAGGAAGAGGAATATTTTCAATCTGTTTCCCTCTACACAGCTGTAAGGGACGCAATGCCCATCCATCATGCAAAGAGAGCCTGACAGGGCAGAGGAAAGATCATGGCAGGACTTCGGTCTTGGTGGACAGGTGAGGCAGATTTTGGACATGACTTGATGCTTACATAAGTGGCTCTTTGTTTTGCCGCTGCAGAAATCAGAGGACAAGGTACCAAGGTGCCCTCAGGTAAAACAAAGGCTTGTACTGCTCAGCCCCGGGACCCTGACAAGAGGAAAGGTGGTGAACTTAGCAGCCTGCAGTGGGACCAGCACTGATGTCCAATCCCTGGCAGGGAGAATTCCTCAAACAGGACTATACAGCTCTCATTATCCAGGGTTGAAAGAAAGAGGGAGGCTTAACAGATGGAGAGAAGTAGATGTAAAGAAAAGAGGTATTTGTCTTCTCTCTCCTTTTTCTGTGGCAGTCTTTTTATTGTGATAAAATATACATTACACAAAATTTATCATTGTAACTACTTTAGGTGTATAATTCAGCAGAATTATATTCAGTTGGTGCAAAAGTAATTGCGGTTTTTGCCATTACTTTCAATTACTTTCACCACAACTATCCATCCCCAAATTCTTTTCATCATCCTAAATAGAAGATCTGTACCCATTAAACACTAACTCCTCCATTCCTTCTCCCCCAGCCCCTGGTAACCACTATTATACTTTGTCTTTAATGATTCTAGATACTTCGTCGAAGTGGAATCAGACAGTAATAGTCCTTTTGTGACTGGCTTAGTTCATCATGCATAATGTTGTTAAGCTTCTTCCACATTGTAGCATGTGTCAGAAATTCATTCCTTTTTATGGCCGAATGATCTGCCATTGTATGGGTATGCAGAGTTCATTTTTCTTTCCATTGAAGAGGGTTTCTGAATGCCCAGTATGTGCTAGGCACCAAGCTTGACCATAGAGAGACCCAGATATAAGTCCCAGTCCCTCCCTCCCTCCCTTCCTTCCTTCCTTCCTTCCTTTCTCTTTATTACTTTTTTTTTTTTTTGAGATGGAGTCTCACTGTGCCACCCAGGTTGGAGTGCAGTGGCACAATCCCGACTCACTGCAACTTCTGCCTCCTGGGTTCCAGGGATTCTCCTGCCTCAGCCTCCCGAGAAGCTGAGACCATAGGCGTGTGCCACCACACCTGGCTAATTTTGTATTTTTGGTAGAGACAGGGTTTCACCATGTTGGCCAGGCTGGTCTCAAACTCCTGACCTTAGGTGATCCCTGCCTTGGCCTCCCAAAGTGCCTTTCTTTGTGAAGTGTACAGTTGCTGGATTGAAAGCCCAGTGAGGTTGGGCTCAGTAAGGTACCTCCCAAGCATGCACTCATTCAACAGACATCACCTGGAGGCCTATAATGAGCCAGGTTCTGTCATGGTAGGTGCTGAGAAAACAAAATTGAATACAGTTTCCAGAACAAATCCACAGCCAGCCAGTTCATAGGTAGAACTGCCCTGGACAGAAGTCTTTAAACTTTTGCCTTCTTTTCTAAATAACCTAATTTCAGAGGAGCTTGGGGAACATCAGAATGATGTGAACATTAATCCAGCAGTTCCAAATGCAGACAGGCCTTGAGGCCAGGAGGCGACCTGGGCATCTGTGACAGGACTGGTGTGAGCAGGAGGGAGGTCCTTCCATTTCCTCCTATACATTCCCTAATAAGGCTCTGCAGCTGAAATCAGGGCCACAACACACAAAAAACCATATCCTACTAGAGACTGAGCCTGCAAGGGCGGCGTGTGTCACATGCCTGGCTGACTCCAGAACACAGGACAAGCAGGACAGGGGAGGAGGTGGGAAGACTGCCAAGTACTCAAGAAACACACAGAGAATACCTGTGCCTCCTCTTCTCCATCTCACTCTTTAGACATGTCATGGCAACCAGGCAGGTACGTTGTTTTTCTAACTTAGATTTCCCAACAAAGTCAGAAAAAGAGGAAAGGTGGGTTCAGGATTAGCAGATTTTTGTCTTGTTACATGGTGAACTCTCAAGAATTGATGTTAATAAACAAGGAGGAACTGATGAATCTCTGCCTCCCAAATACAGAAGAATTAAGTTTTATTATGTTTGGTTTCATTTAGAATGTGTTCATGTGTGTGTTTTTACACATTTATGTTGCTAATACTGGTTTCTTTGTATACTATTTAATATTCTAGGGCATCATCAACAGGATACAGCTGGGGAGCATTTTCCTGGTAAGAAAACCTGCTACCTGAAAAATAGACCTAAAGAGGACAATTGATAAGTGGACAATAAAACACCATACAGCCACTAAACATAAGGTCGATTGGAAGCTCAATGAGTGTGACTCACTACTGTGTCCCCATCACCTGGCACAGAGAAGAGGCATATGTCAGTTGAATTAAGTTAAGAATGAATGTTCATGAAGAGTTTGTAAGTTCATAAGAAAATGGGTATTTCACTTGATGGTCGGTGGAAAAGTAAAGTATTACCTTTTGCATTTCAGTATGAATTCAAGCATGTAAAAAACACCTTGAAGAAAAAGAAACAGAAGGACATGCCTAATAGTTAGGTTATCACTGGGAATGAAGGGAGAGGGGAAGGATTATGGGTGATATAAATTTTTTTCCCTATTTCTCTCTCTCTCTCTTTTTTTACTTCCTCTATAATTACTATATATATCATACGGGGGAAAAATTATTCAATGTAAAACTCTGGAGATAGCTAAATGTAAGTGGAACATGGATGGAAAAATTTGGAGAATTCAACATCTGCTTCAACTCTACTCTTTCTAAGGTGGTTTCTTCACCAGCTACATCCCCTTAATGCCCTAAAATATTAAGGGAGTAGGGAAATTAGTGGATCTGGGGACTTTTGCTCAGGAAGCTGATATACAACCTGCCTTCTTTTTCTCTACTGCCCATTTCCATATGTGGCAATAAAAAAGCAACTTCATTCATGGAATTCATACCACATTATTGAGCACCTGCTTAATGCCAGACATCACTCTGTTGCTGGTATATATCTCTCATCTGACTGAGAAATTTCAGTTTAAATGTACACAGCGTTAAATATCTGTATACCACTTTTCTACTTACGAATAATTCTCACATTTATTACTTCACCAAGAGGTGAGCAAAATATTAATTTTAGGAAAAACAGTTTACATAAGTAGGATTTTGGGAGCTGGGCATGGTGGCTCATGACTGTAGTCCCAGCACTTGAGAGGCTGAGGTGAGAGAATCCCTTGAGCTCAGGGGTTTGAGGTTGCAGTGAGCTCTGATCACACCACTGCACTCCGGCCTTGGCTATCTCTAAAAATAAAAAAGAAATAGAAGTTGTAGCAACTTGTCTAAGGTCATCCAAGCTAAGCTGTCATGAACCAGAACATTGTAGTGCAAATGATTAAGTTAAGAGAGTTAGAAGTTAGGTCTGGATTCAAATTCCAGCTGCTTTCTACTGAGCAATTGACCTTCAAGTTCATCCATTTGATCTCAGTTTTCTCATCTACAAAATGGAGATAAGAATTGCAACCACACACGTGTGCTGTGCAGATTAAATGTGATAATATATGTTAATGCATTTCGCAGACAGTCTGCCTATATAGATTAAGAATTAAATGGTGACTCTTACAATCGTCATTATGAATGTTAATATCATCATTGACATTAATATCACCATCTCTTTGGTTTTTTGTTCCCTAATTTATCTTCTTTATATCACCAAGTTTACCTTCTCTACTTTTCAGATGTAGGATGCGGACACCAAAGAATTGAGTAGATCTATCACAAAGCAATGGACGATGGTATTTGATGCGAGTGGACCAGCTTCGGGTTAAAAGAAGACGTTGACTTGGGAGTTAGAAAACGAGATTCTAATCATGGCTTTTCCAATTTCCTTGCTATATAACCTTGAGTAAGTATCCTCTCTGAACTCCTGTCTCTTTACCTGCGGAATGAAGACAAAAATTTCTAAGGCTTTACTAGCAAGATTGTCCAACAAAGGCCTGTATGCGTGAGTTGCAAATAAAAGGAAAGCACCTTCTGATAAGTGTCTTCTAATTCCCAAGTCATTTCTTGTCCTGGTGGCCTGTTTGTGCTGTTTGAAAGCTCGGGGGAATTGGAATAAGTGACAAGAAGGTCACATGTAAGTTAAAGTGTTAGCCCCCATTTATCTATCATTTTGGCTCTAAATGACTAGTTTCAATCCAGACCGATTTAGTAAAGAGAGAAAACTGTGACTGCAACCTGGCAGTACACACAATCAGAAGAATGAGTAAAAAGCTCAGGCTGCCCTTCAATTCAGAGGTTAAAGCAAGCACACAGACCCGGTGTCTCCCTCACGGGGTGCCAGCCAACCATATATTATTAATTGGGCTCAACAAACATTATTGAGCACCTTCTACTGCAAAACTCTGGCAGGGCACTCTGGGGAAATCTAAATACAATGCGAGGTAATGCCCCACCCTTCACCAACCTGCCATCTGGTTGGGATAACAAGATCGTCACAGGCAAAACTGTTCTCCCCTATCTCTGCCCATTAAAATTTCACTGAGCCCTCAAGGCTCAACTCATAATTAGATTTTCCCCAAGAAGCTTTCCCCAATCCCCTCAGCCCTTTGTTTAATCTTCATTTCTGGAATTTGTCATGCTCTGCATTATTACTTGCGTGTGTGTGTGTGTGTGTGTGTGTTAAATTATTCCCCATCTCATTCCAACAAGCATTTGAATCCATGTTGTATGGTAGGTGTCTCTATCTTCTCCCAATGGATTGCAAACCATGTCCTATTTATCTTGGTGTCCCCCAAGATCTAGCACAGTGCCTGAATGAAATAGAGGTCGAGAAAATATTCATAATAATGAAAAAGGCAAGACAGCTTAGAATAAGTGCCCAAGGGAGTAAGCCAGATAATATGTTTGACTGGAGGAACTTAGGAAAAGGTAAGGCAGATTAAGTTTGGGCTTTTAAAAAGCAAAGGTCACTTAAAAATACTGGATTAGACATATCATAGGCCTGTGCTGCCCAATATGATATGTGTCTACTGAGCACCTGAGATGTAGCTAGTCTGCACAGAGATGAGCTGGGAGTGTGAAACACACTGAAACACACTTCATGTTTTGGATGCTTGTATAAAAAAAAGAATGTGAAAATACCTCAATAGTTTTTATATTGAATACATGTTTAGATGATAGATTTTTGATAATTGTGTTAAATAAAATATATCATTAAATTTTATGTTTTAATTTTTAATGTGGCCATCAGAAAATGTAAAATTACATATGCAGTCCACATTATATTCATATTGGAAAATGCCATCACAGACATATAAATGCTTATACTATGATTCAGTAATCCCTGTCTAGAAATTATATCTTAATATAATAATCCAAAATTAAGTAAAAATCTACATCTGGGCATACTCTTCCATTCATTCACTCATCATACATTTGTGGCACTGTGACTTCCCACCAGGTTCTGTATTTAGGAAAGGTCAGAATTAGAGATGAAAGAGGATGAGGAAGCAGCCAGATAAACAGACAGTTGGGTATAAAATACATGCAATGTATACATGTACGGTGAGATGAGCACCTGAAGGAGCTCACACCTACGTTTTCTGAAGCTAAGGAATGGCCAAGGAAGACATGAAGAAAAACAGGGAAGTTATTTTTTTTGTTATGGATGATGTGCGTTTATCTTGGGATTCCTAAGCTTCCTTGGATTATTATGATAAAAAGGCAGACTAGAGATCATTCTCTGTCTCCACATTGAGGCTCTGGCATGGAGCGTGTGTGTTCTCTGTTGGTTCACTGTTGGCTTCGTGGGGAGGAGAGAGCACAGCATTTAACAGCACGGCTCTGAAGTCAGACCTGTGTCTGAACCTGCTCTAACACCTCCAGAGGTGTGCATTTGGGTAAGTGCTGCACCTCTCTGAATCTGTTTCTCCATCTGTAAGGTGGAGATAATTACATGATCTACGGCAGTGATACATTGTTGGGAACATTAAATGAAATAATCCACATAAAGCTCCTAGCAAAGGGCATGGCACATAATAACCCCTAAATAAATGTTGGCTTTATTGTTATTGTAAAGATTAGAAAACAGCATGATACATAATTGATCAGAATCATAAAGCAGACGGTGGAAACTGCCTCCTTCCTACACTACATTCTAGGTGTACTGGGTCACTTACTTTCAGTTTCTAGAATCTTCTATAGCCATTTAATTTATTCAACATGGTTTCTTTTTGTTGTTGTTGTTATTGCCTCGAAGGATGATGAAATTATAAATGTTCTATATAATGTGATATTGAAACAACCCGATAATTATTTAGGGCCTGTCTCTTACTCAGTGGCATAACTCATAAAAGACAGACTGCACCTTCATTTCACATTCCACTTTTTTTCGGCCAGATGTGGTGGCTCACGCCTGTAATCCCAGCACTTTTGGAGGCCTAGGCAGGTGGATCACCTGAGGTCAGGAGTTCAAGACCAGCTTTGCCAACATGGTGAAACTCCATCTCTACTAAAAATACAAACATTAGCCAGGTGTGGTGGCAGGCACTGCAATCCCAGATACTCAGGAGGCTGAGGCATGAGAATCGCTTGAACCTGAGGAGGCAGAGGTTTCAAGGAGCCGAGACTGTGCCACTGCACTCCAGCCTGGGAGATAGAGCAAAACTATCTCCAAAAAAAAATAATAATAATAAATAAATCTTTTCTTGTTTTCCTGAAGGTGTTATTCATTCAACTCCAATCTACTCAGTCAGAATATTAAGCACAATTTATCAGTCTCCAGGTAACTTCTCATTAGTCAAAACCAAAACCAGGTCAATTGCTTTGTTGTGTCTTAAAGGGATGCTGATGAATTCAAGAAATCTTAGAAACATTTCCTTTTACTCAGCTTGCTCTTTCCTCTTATTACTAAGCAACTTTGCATAAAAACATGCTCTGTTTTATAAATAGAACATTGTGCAAGGTTTTCTAGAGGTGTCTTCTAAAAATAAAGCAGGTTATAATTTACTTCTTTATAGCTTTCAAAACAAAACAGTCTGAGCTTGACTAAATTTGCTCTATTTCATTTTTGAAAGGTATCTTTATGTAAGCCAGGTCTGATTTCTTGAAATGTAATTCCCCAGAAGTTAGATTTTCTATATTTACACAAGGGTGTGCCTGTGCAAAGTGATGACACTAGTGTTTTTTTTTTCTTAACATATGCCCCAGAATGAAGTGGTGGTATACCTCCACCCTAAAAAATATACAATTCTTTTTTTTGAAAACTGCTTACTTTGAAGAGTAAAATAAACATTATATATACATATTTACAGGTTATTTGCTGACAGATCAACAGCATTACTTTGAAGCTAAACGACAGGTCCCCAACTTGTGAACCACATTCTAGACTATTTCTAGGTTGCCTGATTGGAACTAAAGTGTCATGGTATGGAAACAATGCTAGGTCCATGGGCAATCCCCCAAGAGCCAAGCAAATTAATATGATAACACATAATGTTAGAACAATGTGAACATGGAAAAAGCCTCTAATCTTCAGCTCTTGATACTAGGGACATGCTTCTCCTTGCACTGTTCTGCTGACAGTCCCCATCTCCAGGTCAATATTGGTCCTAGAAGCTGGGTACAGGGACTATGAGTTGGAGAGAGGTGAACCAAGGTTTCCTGGTGTAATGTTCCTGGGCAGTATTTCTCATACTACATCCAATAAATCTGATCTGCTAAGATCGTTACTTATCTATGGTTAAATAACTTTGAGAAATGTTCTTGCATTTTCCCTCCGGTTTTAGGTATAAAGTGAACATTACCATAGTAAAGATTCTGGTATACCACGCAGAAAAGAAACCTGTTTGATGTGACGGATCATGTTCCAAACAGATTAGACCCCCTATAAATCCTGTTTCACTTTTTAAAAATAATGGCTATTAATAACAGCTAACATTTACATAAAGCTTGCCATGTAGTATGTACTATATGAAGCATTTCATGTACATGAACTCAATACACACAATATCTCCTTGAGGTCAATGTTCTGATTAACAGATGAGGAAACCGAGGCAAGTTAACGATTTCCAAAGTCACAGGGAGAACTGTTTAACCACCATGCCAAAATAAACCCCGGAAACCAATCTCCTTGAATGTCACTTTAGGAAACATTATTCAAAGGGCAGCTCCAGTCCCTGTCACTACTTTCTTTTTTTATATTGGTCCCTTGCTGCCATGTCTCAAGCCCGTGATTATTCTGAAACTGGATTGGGAAATTTTCAAAGGGTTAAAAGTTTCTCTCTTTTGCAATGGAGAGAGATAGAAAATTCATTCACATTTCAGAGGAAATCTAGGATTACCCTATCCTGATGTATTAGTTTCCTATGGCTACTCTAACAAAACAATCCACATTTATTATCTTATAATTCTGAAAGTCAGAAGTCCAAAATTAGTCTCACTGTACTAAAACCAAAGTATTGGCAGGGCTGGAGTCTTTTAGAGGCTCTAAGGGAGAATCTAATTCCTTGCCTTTTTATAGCTTCTAGAGACCTCCCGCATTCCTTGGCTCCTGGCCCTAAATTATTCTGACCTCTGCATCTGTGGTCATAACTCCTCTCATTCTGAAACTTCAGCCTCTCAGTTATGGAGACCCATGTTATTACACTGGGCCCGCTCTGCTAATCCAAGATAATCTTCCCATCTCATGGTCCTTAATTTAATCAAATCTGCAAAATCCTCCCTACCATATAAGATAACATTCACATATTTCTGGGATTAGGATGTGGACATCTTTAGGGAGGGGGTCATTATGCTGCCTACCACATTGGCATGACACTATTGGTGAGCTGAAGAGGAGTGGGGTAGGGATCCAGAACTGGCAGGCAGAGGGGGAAGAGACAAGGTCATGGGGCATCTCCCTTCCTCACTTGCTCCTCTTACCATCACCAGCTCATCTACCATGGCACCAGAATAGCAGAGGTGAGATAAAAAGAGGAGTGCCAGGCTGTCATTCTCAAACCATGGTATGTTTACCCCCAGGAAGTGACACCTGGATCCATAGATCATCCTGATTTGTCATCCTGGAGCAATAATTTTCATTTAAGTTATTGAGAATTTTCTAATTTAAATTACAACTTTCATATTAATAAAAGCTTGTGTATTTCTAGTTCTGCTTAAAAACATTTTAAAAGCTCTTCCTATGTGCCACAGTATATGGAGATAACACAATCTATCTCCAATAGTAATAGTGGTACATAAATAAATTGATACCTATGACAAACTTAGATCAGCCTGGCATATAAGAAGCTCTCAGTAAGTGATACCTTTCTCTTTTGTTGTTATCCCACTATCACTGAAACAGTTATCTGCTGGATATTGTCAATACTTTAGCTTCACAAGAACTCTGGAAGATATAAACTGTTATTATTATTTTTTTTTTCAGTTTTACAGACAGTTGAATGAGGAAAGGTCCACAGTGTTTAATTACTCAATTACAGTCATGCCTCTGGCAAAGTTGAGATCCAAACTCAGATCTGGTTGCCTTCAGAACCTTCAGTTTCAACATTTCTTCTTCTGCAAATTTGCTACCCAGGTTCCTCTGGGGCCAGGAAAATGTGTTAGAATCATGAGTTAAAACAGAATTAGCACAGTTTGTGAGGGTGTCCTAAGAGGCTGTTGTTTGTATGCTTTCTGAGTTATTAGTTCTGCAAAGCACACACTTCTTCTTACTTCCTTGTTTCACCAGTGTTTTAGAAGGTGAGGGACCAGAATTCTGTTCTCTGTAAAGTGGGTTATTACTGTGTGGTATCCCACTCTCCCCAGTCCTGTCTAATCTTTATCTGGTGACACACTATCTCTTATGTGAAATGTCTGCTAGCCAGTCAAATACCTTCTTCTTAAAGCCTTTTAACAAGCACACTATCAAAAGTGGCCCTGTCTGCCTTTTTCGACAAATGGAAATTTCCAGAAGTCAGGTTTTTGCTGGCTGTCCCTAAAACAGAAAACTTTGAACCAGGCTGGCGGTGACACTCGATAGTAGTGGCTATACATTTGGAAGCATATCTAATATATACACAAAATCTATGCTGCTTCTGAGGACTCTGGCTAAGCATACTGCAGTAAGAAGGAGAGAAAATAGTATTTCAAAACCACACAAAGATGAAGAGCAGGATGTTTGGTGAGTCCATGAGCAGTGACAGACATTGGACCAACAAAGCCTGACCACCTGTCATTCACACCCCTTCCCTAGATTGGAATCTCTTCTGGTTTTGTGACCTGGCAGGAACTGGGGAATGGAATTTCCAGCTCTGCCTCTACCAACCACTATTAACTCTGCCTCCTAACTCCAATCGCAGGTCAGTCCATATGCAATGAAATCAGTAAGTGGCAGAACTAGGATTTGGTCTCAGGTCAGCCTGTCTATAAACCTCCTGTTTTTTTTTTTTTTTCTCCCTAACAAGATACAGGGCAAAGGGGATGAGGAAAACATGCCCAGCATAGCACAAGAGAGACACTAAGATCAGGAAGGAAGAGACCCGGGTTTTCAACCTCAGCTGTGTCACCTGAAGTAAGCTACTAAACTTCTTTATGCGACATTCCCTCCTCTGGCTATTAGTGTTAAAGTTTAGCATCTTTGTTTTTTACTAACTGAGAATGTAATTTGCCAACCTGAGATAAGAGAGCTTGGCATTTGAATTACTTAATTTTCTTTAGATTCTATAAATTCTCTAGACTGAGAACTCCCAGAGGGGAGCATTTTTGCCTTTGCTGTATCTCCCATAGTCCCTGCCACTTATTGGGTACTTGCTAAGTATTTGTGGAATGTAAAAAGTAGCATCCTGTAATGCAATGTTTCTCAAACTTTAGAGAGCAGCAGAGTCACCTGAAGCCTCCCTAGTAGCTGGGACTAAAGGCACATGTCACCACTCCCAGCTAATTTTTGTATTTTTAGTATAGATGAGGTTTCACTATGTTGGCCAGGATGGTGTCAATCTCTTGATCCTGTGATCCACTCGCCTTGGCCTCCCAAAGTGTTGGGATTACAGGCATGAGCCACCATGCCAGGCCAGAACTTGCATTTCTAATAAGATCCCAAGAGATGCAGATGCTGCAGTCTTGGGACCAGAATTTAAGAAGCACTGTTGTCAGGGTTAAGAGTCAGAGTCTAAGACAACCCTCCTGAGTTCAAATCCCTGCTGTTAGCTTCATTTACCTGTTTAAACATCAGCTTCCTCATCTGTAAAAATGCAGACAACAAAAGCATCTACCGCACAAGGTCCATGACGAAAAAGACTTTGAACAGCGTGGAATTTAATAAACATTTTGTTTGCTATTATTATTACTGTAGGAGTTTTCTCTCCTGCTTTGATGTTTTAGCCTGTGTTTATATTTGTTCCTCAAACAACAGAATGAATATAAATAATTCAGAAATCCTGGACACTGCTGGGACTCACATTTTTCCCAATAAATCCTAGATGGATTTAGATCTACCTGAGTAATAGAGGTAGATCTTCATATTCAACAAAGCAATATACTTTTAGACTTTGAAAGTGAGCATCTATATTTTCCAAATCAGGCAACTTCTAGGTTCCAGAGATAAATAAAGGAATCAGCCCCTGCCTAAAGAGTGTGACATGATGGCCATTCTCTGGTTGGTAAATGCCATGATGCTATCACCTCCCTGAAACTGCCAGGGCTGGCTGTGGGAGGGACAGAGAGCCTCCTCTATTTAAGCGAAGGAAATCAGCAGTGAAACAAATTAAAACAACAATCAGATTTAAGTGGCCTCTACCAGGAAATTAACTTTAATGAATATTGTCATCTCCAGGCCTACCTCAGCATTGCTGGGCTCAAGCATTGGGATGCAATAAAAAACTGGGACCTAAATACTAAGTTACCTACCCACAACTCAGAATGAATTTGCTTTTTACTACCTTATGTTTGTTTTAATACATCCCATTCTCTGTTCATTTAGGTTTTTCTATGACTCTATTAAACTGCTTACACACCTTTGCAAATATGTAAAACTATGTTACCCAAAATAGCAGCTTAAAAAAAGGACTGGGAGACAGATTTTCTTGTGCTGTCATTGTGAGACCTGAAAGCTTCTGTTTTCACCATCAAATTTCAACCCTACAATAGCAAAGAAGACTTGCAAGGGACTGCTCTCTGTTTCTAAGTCCTTTCCTTTTAGGAAAACAAGAACCTGGCTTGTCACCTATCCATGACTCTGAGATGAGGCTCTTCTGGATCCACACTAACCTGAATACTAGCCTGAATCTAATCGCCAGCCTTCCTCTACCCAGCTGACTTTTGCACAACCTTCCCTCTTCATTTAAAACACCTGTAGACTCTGTGCTTTGAAATTTAGGCCTGTGGTTCATCGATCATCTTGACTTATTATCCTGGAAAATCAAGAGCAATACAAGGGAGGCAGATAGAAGAAATCTGACCTCACTGAAGAATCCCCTGACTTGTTAACAAAATGTGCCTCCAGGGTCAAGGAGCAGGAATCTTTGGCGAAGCAAAGCTGATGGGTCCTGAACAACCTAACCCAGTCCTACTGACAGCAGCCCAGGATGGGTAACAGCATGGACTCTGGAGCCAGAATTGGGTTTGGGTCCTAATTCCACCACTTAATAGCTGGGTGAACTCTGGCACACCTTCTTGGGCCTCAGTTTCCTAATCTGCATAATGGGTATAATAGTAGCTCTTCTACTCCAAGGGACTACAATAAAGCTCAGTTAAAATATGCAAATCACCTCGAATGGTGCCTGACACACGTTAAGTGCTAGGTGTTTGTTAAATAAGCAAAGTATATTGAGCCCTACTATGTGTAAGAGATGACCAAGAAATAACTCTTATTCTCAAGGAGTTCATGATCCATTAAGGGAGGCAGACTTGAGAAGAAGTGTGATGAGTGAGCATGCAGTGATAAACTCACAACAGCTTTCATTTATTATTTCATTTATCCTATTACGTACGTTCACATTTGTTCTCTAGCTAATCTCTACAAGTTCCTGCAACTGACTTACTCTCAAATTACTTACAAAGAATAGGGATAAGAAAGTTTAAGTCTAATTACTGACCTAAGGGTCAAAGCCAAGTGGCTGAGCGGGGTCTGGATGCAAAGCTGCCCAACTTCAACGTTTGCACTCTTTGACAAGATAAAGGGGTGAGACACTTGGGAAACAATGTGCCATTTGCTGATGCATCCCAGCAAAAAAAAAAAAATGGTGGGACCAGGGGGTTGAAGACCTGTTATTATTTTTTAAACCCATACATAACTGCTTAACCTTAGAGAAATTATCCAACTCTTCTGAGCTTCAGCTTCTTTAGGTGAAAGACATCACTATGCTCTATCCTATCTGCACTACCTCCCAGAATTATTTTGAGATCAATGGAGATAACACGGGCAGCCCTAAAAAGCAATTAAAATGCTAGAGAAGAGTAGGATGCTCTGACTCTAAACCTCCGAGCACAGCAGACGTAAGTGAATGATCTGCCACCCCATGTCTTCTTTGGCTGTTACCATGAAATCATATCTCAACTAGACTATAAGCTCCCAGCAGGAAGGGATACCACCTTCCCCTTAGCACTTGGCTCATTGTTAGACTCGGAGACGGAACATGCTAAATGGTTGTTAAAGTACAAGACTCTAGCCAGGAGAAATATCTAAATAAAACAAGACAAAATACTTACAAAGAACTCATAGAAGGGTGTGGGATTTGGTGGAAGAAGACTGGTAGAACTAAAATAATGCATTGGGAAAGAAAGAGACTCTAGTTACAAAGTTTCCTGGGTTCGGATAAACTCAGGTTAGGCCCTTGTACTTCCAAATTCAGAAAAGAACAAAACCTTCAAACCTCTAAAGGTTTGCCAAACACTAATTATATGGCAATTATTCTATTTTAAGCCTTTGCTAATGAGATCTGGGAAGTGTCTTAATTACCCAAAATTATGAAAATAATTTCAAACTTGACTCTAGGGCTAGTTTTACTCCACTTAGGAAGTAAAACCTAAGTGTATGTACATAGGGTTATTTTTTATTAAGAAATAGTCTACATTTGCTAGAACTGTAGGCTGAGATGTTTCCTATTATACACTCAAGTCTACAGCATCCTGGCACCTTAATGTCTGAAGGTTTGGGCACATTTGCAGTGTCACTATTATATTCAGTTGGCTGCTAGTGGATTTCGGTAATTTCCAGAAAAAGGCAATCTCTTTGAATTATGGTGCCCCAGAAATCCCAGTCATTGCCGAGCAAGGAGAAGGTGGGAGTACAGACAAGACAAAATTCTTTTCTGAATGTGGAAGTACAAGGGTACAGTATGATAAACATACTGCATAATATACGCTTTTTCTCATTAATTGCCTCCTATAGCCCAAGCAAAAGAGAATTTCCTCAGGCAATACTACATCCTACCTGTATTTAACTTTGTATTTTATAACCTGGATGTCATAAGAGAAGGGAGTTCAGTATAGTAGGCAACTATTATTTATAGTAGGTCCTAATAAGGCCCTGCTTATTAACTATATTGCCATAAGCAACTAACTTAACATCGCTTTGCCTCAGTTTTCTCTGGTATAAATCTAGGTATTTTGTCAGTCCTTCAGGCTGAATTAGCAGTAATATAGGTAAAGACTGTGACATGCGTTAGACCAGGAATTAGCAAGTTATGGCCTGTGGGCAAAAGCCCTCTTGTTGCTTTTGTAAATAAAGTTTTACTGGGGTCTGGCATGGTGGCTCACGCCTGTAATCCCAGCACTTTTGGGTGGCCCAGCTGGGTGGATTACCGGAGGTCAGGAGTTCAACCAGCCTGGCCAACATGGTGAAACCCTGTCTCTACTAAAAGTACAAAATATTAGCTGGGCGTGGTGGTGTGCGCCTGCAATCCCAGCTACTCAGGGGGCTGAGGAGGGAGCAATCACTTGAACTTGGGATGAGGAGGTTGCAGCGAGCCGAGATTGTGCCATTGTACTCCAGCCTTGGTGACAGAGCGATACTTGGTTTCCAGAAAAAAAAAGTTTTACTGTGACACAGCTATACCTACTCATTTATATATTATCTACAACTGCTTCCACACCACAGTGGCAGAGGTGAGTAGCCATGACAGATACTATGTGGGCTGCAAAGTCTAAGATATTTATTATACCTTCTAGTCCTTTACAGAATACGTTTGCTGACCCCTGTTCTGGATTCTGGGGCACTGAATGAATGATGGGTATCAGGGCAGTGGTAGGACAGATAATAGCCATTTTACAGAGAAAAGAGAAGCTCAATGGGGTTAACCTCTTTACTCAAGGTAGCAAAACTAGTACTGCCAGGCCAAGAATATGCTCTGACCATCTGACTCCAAGCCCAGTGTTTTTTCCACTGCAGTCTACTGCTGACGTGTTCATTTCACTCAATAAACAATCAGAGCTGCCAGTAAATCAGTGGCTGAGGCCTCTCCTTTGACTTCTGCACAAGGCATACCTGCTTGTAAGTCCTATTAGCTGAGCGTCATCACAATGATGCATGCAGAGGACACTAAGAAATCCCATGACTACCGTGTTTCCCAAAGTATGTTCTGTGGAATGGTAATATGTATTGGCTTAAAAACAGGGTGCCTTGCTCAAACATATATGTAAAAAGCTGAGTTAAAGACATGTCTTTAGTGCAGGACTTCTCAGAGCCTTTAGTACATTAACCCACCTGTGAATCTCCAAGAGGACAGAGTGAGCAGCAAATCCCAAACCAACCCATTCCCTGAGTTACCAAGCAAAACTAGTGGTCTTCAGAACACTCTTTCAGAAATACCTCTTTTTGGTCTCAGAAATCATATTTTCCCACATCTAGGAAGGGACTATATAACTCCTCCTACACAGATGGCATATTTCTTAATTAATCAAAAATTAAAACCAAGGAAATGCCCTTTGAATTACAGCTGAAGCATGTACTGACCAAATCGTTCCCAGGAGTTATTGCTGGAAACACATGTTTTCTGATGCTGCTGAGAAAAGGTTTAAGTAGCAGTTTATTCTCCTCCTAATCTTCCCAGACTGTCATAATTCTGGGCTGACCATGAGACAACCAAGATCATCTGTTCTATGTGGAAAATCAAAAATGGAACAAGTGAGAGGTCATATTATTATGCAACGTTTGCCACAATCCCCTTCTACAAAACCGATCACTTAGAAACATCTGTAATGTATGAAATACTAGCAATTGACAACAATCTTATGGTAATGACTTAATTATGCCTCCAAAAGATGCCCCCTTATTCCAGGAGCCTGGCAACAGATCTGTGATTCTGTGGTTTAGGCTCATATTTCTCTCCCACTGTGTTTTTTAATTCAATCCCAACTCTGAAAACAGGAAACATTTCTAAAGCTTTGGCCTCAGCTTTTCCAGCACCACAGATTTCATTCTCTTGCCCCTCTCTTTTTGCATAGGTTTCCCCATTCCTGATGCCCAGCGGGAACAAATGCTAAGGCCTCATAACTGTTGTCACAGTCTGTTCCCCAGGCTAGGCTCGGCTGCTTCTTATTCATGATTTATCCCTCTGAAACTCTTATTCACAAGCCAGGAAACTGCTCCTTCACAGGAGTGTAAGTTCCATGGGGCAGAACCCTGTCTTGTTTACCATTGTATCCTTACAGCCTAATTCAGTGCCTGGCATGTAGAAGACGTGAAATAAAAAGTTCAGTTTGTTGATCTCTGGCTCATAGAAAAACTGGCTCAGAGATGGCCTTAAGGGAGCATTATGTATCTTTTCAAGACACATAATTTAAGACAAAATGCAAAAATTGTTGGAAAGTTGAAGAAGGTGGGAAGAATATGAAGAAGAACAGAGAAGACCTCCCAACGATGGCAGTTTAAGAAGAAAATTCTGAAACTCCAGAAGGAGGAAAAGATAGAAGAGCGATCTCCAGACTGAAATACTTAGGGAGTCTCTTAGAGAGCAGAGAAATAGAGCCCAACAAATTAGATCTACAATGTGAGTGTTTAGCCAAACAAAATCTCTGTTTGGAGACATGTCTCTGATGAAAGAGTCTACAAAAAGCAATCGGGGAAGCTCTGCTGACTGCCTACTATGTGTGATAAAGTATGTCAGGACAGCAGGGAACAGAGGAGAGACAAGACTCCTTTCTAGATCCAACCATATCAAGGTCTGGTCAGAGACCCAAATGTGAAAATATTTTAAAATAACATGATGTGTTGTCATTCACTTATTTCACTCATTCGGCCACATAATAAATGCTACTGAGCACTCATTGTGTAAATATATTGAATAGTGGCTAGAGTGACACAGAGGCTGGAGTGACAAACTCCAGAAAATATCACATTGTAGGTGACATTTCAACTGAGTATCAATTGGGGCTCTTAAAAAAAAAAGTTATCAACATTAAGCCAGGCACAGTGACACACCTATAATCCCAATATTTTAGGAGGCTGAAGCAGGAGGATCTCTTGAGCTTGGGAGTTGGAGGCCAGCCTGGGGAACATAAAGAGTTCCTGTCTCTACAAAAATTGTTTAAAAAAGTTAACTGGACATGGTAGCTTGAGCCTGCAGCCCCTGCAACTAGGGAGACTAGGAAGGGAGGATTGCTTGAGCCAGGAGTTTGAGGCAGTAGCAACCTATGCTCATACCACTGCACTCCAACCTGGTTGACAGCGCAAAATCCTTTCTCAGGAAAAAAAAAGTTACTGGCATTAAGCTTTCATTCTTATCTTTTTCGAAACAAGTCACATAAGAAATTCTTCAGGCACCATATAAATTTATACTTTCTCTGTTCATAGACACACAGATTCCTGAAACCAATCCGTGTCTACTCCTGCTTCCCCATCCACTCTGCTGGAAACCTATAGGGAAATACTACTTAAAAAAAAAATCATAAAATGAAAAAAGCATTTATGATGGGAAGATCATAAATATAATAGCAGTTAACACTAAGTGAGGGCTTACTGCTTGCTCCATGTCGGGAAGGCAAGTGTGTTTGATATGCATTAGACAGAGTGCTTTAAGCCTTTAATAATAATAAGCTTATTATTATTACTTAAGTATCAGTCTCTTCTGTTTTCAGTGGAGGCCCCTGGGGTTTCGGAAAGTTAGATAATTTGTCCAAGGTCACCCAGCACAGACGGTAGTAAAGCTCTGGTCTATCTGACTTCAGGGTCAGGCTTCTGTCTCATTGTCTTCTTCATACATCACTTTCTCATTGTAGGAGGGGAGGGAGGGAGAGACAGAAGACCGGGCAGGGATAGCAGGGGGTAGTGAAAGCAGATAAGTGATAGGCTAAATATTCCAAAAGGTGTCATGGTAATTGGGAAGTATCCAGACTGCAGCAAGAAGGACTTGGGTTCAAATCATGACTCTGTAGAATGAACTCAGGGAATAAGAAACACTTTGTAGGCAGATGGAGATAATAAATACTCGTCTCCTCCTCCACCGTCTTCTGTCTCAAGAGGATGACCAATAACTAGTTTGATGGATTTTTCTGTCTACTTGAAGACAGTATGAATTACTGACAGTTCTCACCATACAGAGGACTGCATAACTAAACAGCAAACTCATCTTAAGCAGGGATGAGTCCACCTTATGCTTCTCCCTAGCGATCCTATGTTTGGAACAGTATGTTGCCCTCAATTCACATTTGATAAATAGATGAATGCAAATTGTTAAGGGACACAAGATCTTCTGGAAAAAACACTAGTTTCAAAGCAGAATAAATGTCTTTCTTTGTGTGTGTTATTGCTATCTCACAAGAGTTAAAGCAAAAAAAATTTTTTAAAGAAAACTGACTGAAGATTATTATAATGAGTTCAAAAGCAAGTTGAATAAGAGAATGGCTATTCACTGGAAAAGCAAAAAAGAAACCAAATGGATAGAATCCTTGTGTTAAGTGAAAAGTTCGCTCTTAAGGCACAGAAAGGTAGAATAAACAATACTGAGAGAGAAAACTGACCCAGCATGATCTGCATTCCACCTGCATCAGAAAGTAATGAAAATGAAGCCATGTGCTTGGGGCAGGGTTGTCACTTTCAATTGCTCCAAATTGTTTTGCTTGTCTCACTAAGTGCTTCAAATGTATCAAACTCACTTGCCTTCCTGAAGAAGGAGTCGATAGCAGGACTGGAAATTAACAGTGGTTTCTAAATTGCTCTGGAACACACAGAATGTCACCCACCCACCCCCTTTTTTTTTTAATAAAGAACACATTTTTCCAAGATGACCTAAATCCATGATGGCTAAATCCATTTAAAACAAACATCCCAAATAAACTCACCTCAGGGTTGAAACAAGAAATAAAATATACATTTACTGTGGTTTCAAATAACATTGTAAGTTAAGATTTAAAAAGGGTAAATAAATTAGCTCATTAAAAAATGACATTTATTATAATCTTACTCCCTTTCTGCATTATTTTTTGATTATTTGCACATTTTGGGCTATGCTGGTTTGAAAGATTTTCCTCACTTCTTTAATTTCTTCTAGCTAAAAAATATTTTCAGTAAAACATTAAACACTTTTAGATGTACTGATGATAGCATTATTTTCTTAAATTCCCATCACCATGTGTAACATGGAGCCAGCCCTTCACTACCTTAATTAAATAGATTTCAGCATATTCTCTGACTTATTTCTCAGGGATTTCTGGGAGTCAATGATCATCCACATTGGGATAAAAGAACAGGGCACATGGCAATTTCTTAACAGCAACTACATTAATTTCTTTTTCTCTTTGGGAATTGTGAAATTAAGTTTGGGAGAGATGAACAGTCCCTTTAAAGCTTCCGTCTTCTCTTTCATTCTTTTCCCCTGACAACACCTAGTCTAGGTATGCAGTCATTGCCTGAATGACCTGTGGCAAAGAAAAAAAAAATAAAGAGAGCACAATCCAGGCTGGCTTCATGACGATGTCCACTAGAAGACTCCCTGGCTGAGGAAGGCTCTGGGTATGTAAGACTGGCAGAGTTGGAATTTTGCTCAACCCTCTCTTGTAAATGGAAAACAAGTCTCAAAGGGCTAACATGATTTGTTGAAGTCCTTCCACTAATACAAAGGAACTAAATTCCATCCCTGCTGGCTCCCAGACCAAACATCTTTCCACTCTATTGTTAGACTGGTATTCAAGGGATTTGCATTCCAGTCCAGTTGTCACTACTTAGTGTAATCTTGTTTTATTATGGTAAAATATGCATAACAAATAATTTATCATTTCAACCATTTTTAATGTATAGTTCAGTAGCATTAAGTATATTCACATTATTGTGCAACTATCACTACCACCCATCTCCAAAATTTGTTCATCTTCCCAAACTGAAACTCTATCTACTCAATAATAACTCCCCTCACTCGCCAGTCCCTGGCAACTACCATTCTACTTTCCATCTTTATGAATTTGACTACTCTAAGTACCTCATACAGATGGAATCGTACAATATATGTCCTTTCGTGTCTGGCTTATTTCACTTAGCATAATGTCTTCAAGGTTCATCCATGTAGTAGTATGCATTAGGATTTCCTTCTGTTTTAAGGCTGATTAATATTCCATTTTAGGTATATATGTTTTATTTATTCACCCTGTCAGTGGACACTTGAGGTGCTTCCGCCTTTTGGGAACAACGCTGCTATGAACATGGGTATATACAAATATCCATTCTAGTTCATGCAATCTTTAAGCAATCGCTCTTTTCCCTAGTGCCACTATTATCATCTTTCAAGTGGCCATGGTGGCATGTGTACCTTCTTGAGGGTCCTGTTTCTAATACCATCAGTTCTCCATGGACCACCCAGTATTTCACTCAGCTGGTTGCAGATAGCTGCAAACTCAGCCCAAATTTAGACCAATACAAAATGATAGCTTTGTAGTCAAAGTCAAAGGTCAGGAGTTCCTTCCAGGCCCTAGGAATTCTGTGTGCTGTTAGAGGAGACTAGCAAGTCCCCTCTCCTACTCTCTCTTCCTCTTCCTCTCACTCACTGAGAATTCCCCCTGTAAAGACTCTTCATTCAGCTCAGTCTGCCTACCATTTACTGAGTGCCTACCATTTATTGAGCGCCTACCAAATACCAAGCTCTGCTAAGTATTCACTAACTTGATCTTGGCATCACTGAAATTATTTTTCTTTGGAGGAATACACTGTAATAGAATGGCATGTTTCTAAAAGTGCTAGATGTTAGTAGGCATGCTTTAAAATAACAAATTAATTCACTGCAAAGGGAAAAACAAACAATACAAGCAGAAGAAACAAACAAAACAATACAAGTAAGCAGAAGAAACAAACAGTCTTCCATCTCTGGGCATCTTGGTCCATGTTTGTTCGCCTGCTGCAGCCTCCATGCTCTGCCAGGCTGTTTCATTCTTCCTTGCAGGCAGGATTTTAAATATCTACAGAGCCTGCTCCGTAAAGCAATTAGAGAGCTCCTTGTATATTTCAATCTGGTTAATGGCTTCCCAAGCCATTCCCTCACTAAAGAAGTGAGCAACAGCACAGGCAGCCAAGGAGCACCCCTCGGATTCCACACTCTTGTAATGGAAAGCAGGCAGCCCAATTTGTTTGCCAAGACTGTCAGAGCCCCCCGACATCAAGTCCCTGTCTAAAATGACTTTTTAATGTCCAAGTTACCAATTTCTCTGAAAACAACAACTTATAATGGAAATGTGGGCGTTTAACTCAAGTGCTCTTTTGTAATGGTTTTGCATTAGCGTTCTGAGAGCCAAAGCAACCACAAAGTTAACATTCTGTGTTTTCTAGCAGGGAAGGAGGGACAGAGGGAAAGGAAAGCTGTGGAAAACAAAAGGTCATTTTATTTGATAACATTAAAAGAACATTAGATTTGCACTCTATGAACTGAGCTGCGTAAACAAGAGGTCATTCTAGGTAGACAGGCAGCTGTTTGGCAGGTGGGTTCTCCCCTGCCCCTCGGTGCCTGGCATTCAAGTCCTATCTGTATGTGACAGATTCCACTGGACCAGAAACCATCCTAGGCTGCTGCTGCTGCACACCATGAAATTTCTTGCAAGTTCGTAACTTCCGACAGTCTGATTTGATAAAAATCCCAAACCCACAGTAGCCCATTATATGGGCAAACTATTCATTTTATATTCACCTCCTTGTTGTGTCAGTGCAGAGGTCATCTAAAGAGGAGGCCTAATTAATCAATCTGTCAGAGGCAATGAGGAGGAGCATGTTAATAGGACTTTTATTTCACCCAGGAAAGCAGTGGCCTGACAGGGACCGGAAAATATGGCTTGGTGTTGCTGTTTATTAGCAATGCTGAGACCAGTTGTAATAGGAGCCAAGCAGTGTGTGGGTGATAAAGTGTGGGGTGTCAAGAAGCGGCAGCAACCAGAAATTAGACTGACAAGAGCCAGCACTCGCTGGATATTGATAGCTGATAAATAGGAAGCCTGGTGCAAAGGGGCATACAAAAGAGAGTGGCATGGCAAACAAGGGTTTGCACAGTTAAAGAGGGGCAAGGAAGAAAGGCAGAGCGTGGATTTTGTCCTCTGCTGATAGCTAGAAGGGTCTGCTTCAGAATGAATCTTTACTTCAATCAACCAGTATTTCCTGAGAGGCTGTTCTTTGTGAGTTTCTGCCCTAGGTGCTGGGGATGCAAGGATGCCCCAGACACCACCCCTACCATCCAGTGCTGCATTTATGACTTTAAGGAGCAGACCCCCTTAAGAATGTGAAGAAAGCTATAGACTCTCAAAAGAGAAAATTCATATTTCCACCAAGGACACACAATTTACATACAATTCAGCGAGTTTACAAAACTGAAGTCCACGCTGAGATGTTTTCAGAGAGAAGCCCCAGTTTAGGATGAAGGAAATCCCTGTCTGTTGTCACTATTTACTATGCAGAGGGTATTTTTTCAGAGGTGAATGAGCAGCTTTTGTTGGGGGAGAATGAGTCAAATCAAAAGGGCATCCTTTTCCTAAGAGGAGAAAGGGTTTCCAATGGAAGACTAAAGGACATCTTCACGCCACTCACATCGAGACCCACCCATGTCATGCTTTCGGAAGCAGCATCCCTGTTGTGGGGAAGGAGCCATGATGCTCAGAGAAGTCAGCCAGCCAAGAAATCAACAGCTCCTTGGAGTGAGCTGGGTGCTCAGACTGGAGCCTGCAGCAGGGGCTCCTGAGGAGTCCATAAACACACCCTTGTCAGGGTTCCCCCCAAGCAGCCTCATTTTCTATCTATGGGCTGAAGCCCAGGCTTCTGATTGTTACATGGATTCAGTAGATTATCCTGCTACACACTAAAGTGTTACGGCTTTGTCACGTCTACCTTTAAAACTGCCATTCAGGAGGTTACTGCTATGACTCCAATTTGACCCCATAAGGCAATGGGCTTTTTAGGATAACTTTCTTAAACAAGGATGAAAGGCAAGGGGTTAACTTTTTTAAGTTTAGAGGGCATACCTTGACAACTCAGAGAAGCACTCCCCACTATTTTTAACCACGTGCTCTATGTGTCCTTCATAATACTTACCATAATTCATAACTGGATTATTTTGTTTTGGTCCTCTGCTTACTTGCCTGTTTTTCAGTCTCTGCTACTAGATTTCAAGTTTATCACAGCAGGAATTGTGTCTATTTTATTTCTTAATCTGTATCCACTGTCAAACACAGTGCCTGGCACATGGTAGTTGCTCAGTAAATGTTAATGGAATGAATGAATGCCTCTGTGTATAGCTAAAAATTACATTAATCGGGCCGGGCACGGTGGCTCATGCCTGTAATCCCAGCACTTTGGGAGGCCGAGGCAGTTGGATCACGAGGTCAAGAGATTGAGATCATCTTAGTCAACATGGTGAAACCCCGTCTCTACTAAAAATACAAAAATTTAGCTGGGCATGGTGTCGCATGCCTGTAATCCCAGCTACTCAGGAGGCTGAGGCAGGAGAATTGCCTGAACCTAGGAGGCGGAGGTTGCGGTGAGCCAAGATCTTGCCATTGCACTCCAGCCTAGGGTAACAAGAGCAAAACTCTGTCTCAAAAAAAAAAAAAAAAAATTACATTAATCAAAATATGATAAATCTTAAAGTTCTGCTGTGTTTGTATATTGAAAGAGTCCAGAATATGCCACCCCAAACTGTGCTGCTGTGTCATAAGGAGTATTTTGAGCTGAAGGCAGTGGAGAATCAACACCTATAATCTCAGCCCTTTGGGAGGCCAAGGCAGGCAGATTGCTTGGGCCTAGGAGTTGCAGACCAGCCGAGGCAACATGGCAAAACCCTGTCTCTACACAATAACTTAGCTGGGTGTGATGGAGTGCACCTGAGTCCCAGCTACCTGGGAGGTTGAACTAGGAAGACTACCTGAACCCAGGAAGTAGAGGCTACAGTGAG
Source organism: Callithrix jacchus (assembly GCF_049354715.1). Taxonomy (NCBI): domain Eukaryota; kingdom Metazoa; phylum Chordata; class Mammalia; order Primates; family Cebidae; genus Callithrix; species Callithrix jacchus. The sequence continues at coordinate 95,798,820 of NC_133511.1, forward strand.
CTATGATCATGCCACTGGGCTCCAGCTTGGGTGAGAGAGAGAAACCTTGTCTCAAAAAGACGAAAGAGAATCAGCAGATACAGCAAAGTTCTCTGCTCTCCCCTTTTCTGCCTACAAATAGGGATAAACTTCCTTTATGATGGTGGTATAAATTTCTCCTCCTCCTGAATCAAGATACAGAGAGATACCGTATCATGAGAGGTGAGGAGCCAGCACCAAGATATGTCTGCTTAAATGGACCTTACTAAAATTACACTTCTTTTCCATTAGTTTCCCCTATATATTTTCAAATCATGTTCCCACAATTCATCTGCCCTAGAAGCCCAAACCCTGTTTCCTCTGTGTAGTCATTTCTCCACAATTTAGTGTTGTTTGTCAAATGGTATGTAAGCCCCCAAAAACCATTTTTGGGGTTTTCAATTTTCTTTGGAGCCCCTGTGCATGTAAAATTAAAAACAGCAAAAAAAATCTGTATGTTTTTTCTCTTACTAACCTTTCTGGTGCCATTTGAATTCACAGGCTTCAGCTACAAAACATAAGAGGATAGAGGAAAGGCGTTTTTTTTCCCCTTCTTTCTTCCCCTACAATATGAACTCATAACTTTATTTCAAAATATTAATTGAGCATCTGTTACTGCCAGGCCCTGTCCGACCTGAAGATGCAGTGGTTAATCTAAGAGCCTTGGCCCTGCCTTCACGGGGTCCCAACAGTCTCATTCCATATCTAGATCAGAATAATAAAGATAACAACTAAAGCAAAATTAGTAAAAATAGACATCTTGTATAAGTTGTTCTTATATTTCAGGTGCTACACAGAGTAATTTGTATATACTATCTCATTGATTCTCACAACTCTCTAATAAGTTAGATGCAGTTATTGGTCTCATTTTACAGATGAAGATCTGAACTTGGAGAAGTGAAATAAATCACTGATAACCAGAATTGAGCAAATGGGAGAACCAGGATTTTTGACAATAGCTCATTCTGGTTTCAAAACCTGCATTTATAGGCTAAGCACTACGACCACTCCTAGGTGCTTCTAAACACCCGATAAACAAATTCATGGAAAAATAATAGCTGTGTATGTGAACTTCCTAGGGGCCTCCTCAGCACCCACGTTTTGTATTTAAGAGTTTAACAGCATATGTTTTAGTGATGTTTTCTAGTTTGCGAAGCATTTACACATTAAGTGACACATTTTACCCTCAGAGAAACTGTGTAGGGTACAGATAGACTATATTATAGCCCCCTTTTTCAGGAGAATTAATAAGCTCAGAGGAGGTCTGACTCAGGGCCACACAGCCAGTAAACAGTAGAAATACCAAACTTGGTCTCAGAGATTCTCTGGCTTCCCAGTATCATTTAATTTTTGCATTTAAAGGATTCATAAACTATCCCAGTGGATCCATGGAAAATAATCTGTGAGCACCATTGTATCATGAGACATGAGAGAAACAGCTTGGTGTGGTGACAAGAGCCACGTGGCTCCTTCATGCTGGCATCACCCCTATCTAGCTGCAGGGATCTGAGCAAATCACTTATCCTCTCTGGGCCTAGGCTTTGTTCTCTGTAAAGATGGGGATGGGGACTTTGACTACACGATATATAAATTGTCTTCCAGCTTTGAAACTCATTGTGAAACTAGATCTCATCCCCTTATTTGTTTTTTTTCTCCTTTTGGGCTTCCTTTCTTCACCTTTTAGCTGCTTTTATTACATTTAGAGATTAGACGTGACAAAGCTTAGGCCCCTCTTGTCTAAGGACCTTTGCTGTCAGGCCTTAGAAATATAATTCCCACTGCTAACCTGGCCCCCCTGCAATTTGAAGTGAGAGTTCAGACTGAGGGATGTGGTCTTTGCCAGCGGGCAACATTTGTTATGATGGATAATGGAGATTCCAAATGCCCAGTGTCCTCTTATTTATCATTCAAACCTGGCTGATTCAAAGATTTTGCCAATAAGGAATCTTTAGGGCCGGAAGTACAATCTATTTGGAATCTAACCAGGAACCCCACCACTATCATCCTCACTCTCACTCCATGGATGAAGTTATTTTAATTTAAAAGAAGCCTGTATTACAAATGCCCACTTAATTTTTACCATTTCCATTGTATTTCAACAAAATTAGAGAAACTTTCAAAACAACACAATTGTTTTATGAGATGGGACTCGTTATTATGCAATTTAAAGGGCGGGAGGGGACATTTTCAGGTGCCTGCGAATGTCTGCAGATGAATTTCACTGACTGACACGCTGCAGTGGGAAGTCAGCTGGAGAGCTGGAGGCAGCAGACCTATGCCCTAGTTCCAGCTCCATGCAATTGTGGGCAAGTCATTTAACCTTGATTTCTTAAATTGAGAATGGAATCACACCAATTAAATTGGCCTCAAAGGAATGTGTGAAGTAGGAGGGAACGGTAAGACGATTCCATTTTCCTGCCTCTTCTCATTTTGCCCTTTTTGTCCATTTAGTGCTGCCCAGAGCCACCTCAACTTCACTTCTGGTAACTATGGAAAGAAAGCAGAAAGCAGATTATTTCACTTCTCTACTTAAAAATCTTAAAGGGCTTCTCATGGCCTAAGACTAAACTCCAAATTCTTGAGCTCCAAACAGAATCCTCCCTGCACCCAGTGTTCCAGCTGCACTGGCCCCTATGTGCCCTTTCCTCTTTCACCTCAGTCACCTTGATCTTGTTTCCTGTTCAAAAGGCCTTCCCGCTAGCACTGCCAAGTGGCCACAGTTGAGTCATCCTTCAAGATCTGGTCTGGGGGCCTGCCCAGGCCCATCCTGTGACACCCATACCTTCTCTGTTCCCACAGCACTCTGTGACTTTCGTTCAGGCAGTTCCTGCAATTTTGTAATTCATGATGTTTCTGTGTTCTCTCCACTTCACAACATCAGTATTTCTCTCAAGGTTTTTCATCAAAACACTGCAGTGCTTGTTAGAAATGAAGATTTTGGGGTCCCACTCAAACTTACTAAATCACACCTCTAGGGGTAAGGTATGTCCTGCATACACTAAAGATTGAGAATGACTGTACTGGTTCATGAGTTCTAGAGTGGCAGGAATTACGCCTGATTCACTGTTGTCCATCCGGATCTATATCCTTTTCTTGAAGATGAGTTGCCTTAGGATGTCTCAGGAAAGACTCTGTCTAGCGCTGTGGGGATACACAAACCGCTATTAGGATGAAAGAGCTAGGAGAGCTTCGCTCAGTTTCTCTGCCAACATCATTCTATGTAGCTCTGCAAAAAGGATGGTAGAAACTTACAACAAAAGAGGGATGTGGGGAAGAAAAAGAGCCTTTGGGGGCAGCTAAAGATGGAGACATTGCAAAAGGGACCCTCCTGGCTAAGGATGCCCAGCACATACTGCACTTTGTCCAAATGTGACTTCCTGATGAAGTTAGCAGCCCATTCGCTGCAAGGACGCACAATGAGTTATGTGCAGTGAGTATTGAAGGGAAACACAACCCTTGAACTATTTTTCCCCTTGCTGAGAACATTAAATAAATATAAAAGGCTAATCTCTCAGCAGCTAAAATTAAGCCTCTGGTGACCACCAAAATAGAAGCAATAGATTCCCTAAGACCTTGAGAGTTTGGGGTTCAAGCCTAAAGGGATATACTGTTATGTCACACTGAAGACTCAGTCTAAGAAGACTCCACACCTCTCAAGTGTTCCAGGTCAGGAAAGATACTAGAAGATGCAGATGCGGATGGATTGCCTCTACACCATCTATTGGCTCTCAAGATATCCTTCAATTTAGTCTTTTCAACAGTCATCTCTTTGAATTGAGGCTTTGCAGGAGCTCTAAGCAAAATGAAGATGGGGACCACTTTATTTTATTTTTGGGACAATCAAATTTCTCTCCAATTGGGCAATTTCAAGACTGCCTATTTTTGTAAATAGTGCACTGCAACCCCAATGGTAATAGCAAGCCCTATGTACCTACTTCTGGCTGTGTACGGAGACATTCTCACTGAATTTATTTCCTTAGACATTGGGAAAATAACTGATTTTTCCTTCCCATGGGGAAAATTGAGTGCACCAACATTTCTGGTCATTTTCTACAGTTTGTTCTGTGATTTCAAAATGGTAGATCTCATTGAACACTGATGAGATCAAGCAAAGAAGACCGGCTCTTCTGCTCTATGCTTCCCCACTTGGCTTGAAAGGGCAAATGCCCTTCTGCTATGTCTAACTTGACTACTTTCTTCAAAGGCTGGCCAGAAATCTCATCTCTCTGAGGCTGGCTTTGCCCCCTTGAGGAGGGGACCAGGACCACATTTGAATGGCATTCGCATGCAGCAACAGGCATCAACAAGGAGGCTTTGGGGGCTCTAGGTGTTGCTGTGATACATACAATGGAGTTCTGGGGAGTGTCATTTCTTTCCCAAAGAGGTCATCCCTGACCCTGTCATCTCCTGGCCACACACCTTTGTTTCATGCATTTCTCTGAGCAAGCAACAATGTCCTCAAAAGATTCATTTAAAAGGGAGGGGCTTCTTTTTACCTTGGCAAGGAGACTATTGTTGCTTAAAACAAAAGGAATCTGCACCTTAATCCCGATGACATTGCTATAGGAACCTTATTTACAGTATGTCAAAATCCCGTTCTGTTCTTACAGCCTCATTAAATCTAAGCCTCATTTAACTAGTAGGACATTTTTACAATGGGTTTACTGGCGTACTGTGATAAATGGCTGTCTAACATCCTTCAACAATAGCCGGGCTACAGCCATAACCACGATGTGTATAAACACTACATCAGTTTAACAATACACAGTGCTGAATAGCAGGAAGTGAAGGCAAACATTTCCCCGAGCGTTTTTTGTATGTGTTTTGGGGGGGAGGGCGGGGAATAAAAGAAAAAAAAATCACCAGAGGAAAAAAATTATAAATTTTTTTTACAAGTTTAATGTTTCTGCTGAGGATAATAAAGATGGCCTTTGAAAGTCATGACCTAGTTTAAAAAAAAAGTTGCCTGAAATTTGATAATTTGATCCCTGAAACATAAAAAGCGTTTGCAATAGAATGAAAATGACCCTGTTCTCTCTCCTTTTTAAAAAATCCTGTATCTGAAAAATGAATAGAATGGTGTGTGAATATATGCAGTTCACCCTTCTAGAGCTGAAGTCCTGCTTGCTTATTCAAGAATATGGGTTAGGTTGCTGGGCAAATCAAAACAACTAGTGCTGGGCCAGATTCTGAAGACCAAAGCACTTAAAAAGAAATCAGAGCATCCATAAGCTCTTCATTTTTTCCTCTGTGATAGAGAATCTAGTGATCACATTCCTATTCAAGACTGTTAGAGCCTCTTCCAGGTATTCGTCGGTGCCAAAAGGTGGAGAAGCATAACATTTCCTAAACTGGAGGAGGAACTTAAATGTACTCAACACATTTAGATCCTACCTGGATTTTCACTAGACTCTGATTTAATTTCACACCAAATGCTATTGCATAACTGGACAGAGCAAAGCCTCTAGTATTTACACTGGAGACTAAGGTCTGACATTCTGTTTAAATGAAATTTCCCAGTTGTCCCAAGAAGTTTTTACCTTGTTTCCATGCTAGCAGTTTGAAATGTCACTACATATTGCTGCAATGACAGGTGAGCAAAAACCAAACTGGCTTGGCTGGTGCTCAGAGCAAACAGGCCTGGGAACCAGCCTAGTGTTTTCTGGTCCATCCCAGCTGTGGCAATGGCCCATGCTCTGTCCCACCAAGCAACACTGCTAAGCGGGGCCACAGCTCTGCCAGTGGCCCCCTCAAAAGGCCAGTTAGGAGGGACTGCACGCAGTTTTCATGGAAAAGAAAAGACACTTGATCTCTCCCCTCTCTCTCTTTGTGCTTTAAGAAAAAAAAAGGGCTGCCTTTTGGAGTGAATTGTGGCAATAGTTCTATTTTTATTACTAAAATATACATTTGAAACATAAAATGTATTTTCCATTCATAGCATTAAAAAGAAAAAGCTAAGTATGTATCCTTATGTTACTCCAGTGCCCTTTGTTTTTTAGTGCCAAAAGGCGGCTTCTACAACCTAACCTTCCTCCCCACATGGAATGGTAGGCAACCAGAATTCACGTCTGTGTGCTTCATCAACAGTGCAAGTCAATTAAGCATCGCTATTCTCCCCAGGAAGCCGTCCCTTTGCAGATCAGCTTGGCTTAACATGATGAGGTATGGGAGTTCCCCACTCACAAAGGTAAAGAACCCTCACCTGGGCAGTCCTGCCATGCTCAGAATTCCCTCTGGGTACATGCAGCACTCATTTACCTGCCAGACATTCTGCTCTGCAAGATTGACATAGTGACACTTTGACCAAGAGGCTCCATGACTCAGTTTCCCCACTCTAAAACAGACAGGACACTGCCCTGTGTGTTTCATCACATCCTGCATTCAAAACCTCTACATCTTGCCTTTCAAGCAGAGGATACTTTCTAAGCATTTCACTGTCTCTGCACACGTCTTTATTTGTCCTTATAAATACTGTTTCTCTACGGAAAACCTGCACTACATAAATAGTGGAAGAAGTTTATAGGCATTCCTTTAGTTTTGCTGGCCATTCTCAAAAATAAGGAGTGAATATAATCTAGGAAAATTCAACTGGAGAACTGACAATTAGGGAAAATGCCAAGTCCCCTTTGACTATTTGAGGAATTGTCTGGCTTGTAGACAAAGACTTTAGATGGATGTGGGTTCAAAGAAAGGAGATTTCAGTAGAACACATATCCTAACCTGATGAATGGTTCTCATTTCAGAGGAATAAACACATGGCAATGAGCAGAAGAGGGACTGGTACCCAACCAACAAAAATCAATCTTGACCATATATACCATATACGGGGTAACTGGTATGGGGGTGACATTCCATATGCCACTTGGGAGGTAAGGCAGAATTGATAAATTCATTCATTCTCATTCTCTTTCTCTGTTTCTCCCCAATCCTGTGTGTGTGTGTGTGTGTGTGTGTGTGTGTGTGTGTGTAGTGCAGGACTATTGTAGAGAAATCCATGTACTTGATGATTAGATAAACTAAGCAATATTGCAATCCTGAGATTCTATAATCTAAGAATTAAATAGAAAGAGGAATAAAAAGAAGTGACCAGCCTTCACTTTCTATGTTTTAGTCCAATTTTTTCTCACTGGCATGGAAGATTTATTCTGGACCTTTCCAGTTCCTTAAACAGTGCCATAATAGTTTCATATAAGACCCTGTACACTAGCACTGTCTTTCCAGGAAGGTTTACCTCTTAAAGCACTCAGTGGGCACTAATTATTAATGCAGTAACACAGTTAGCAGTAAGAACAAAAATGGTTTGGAATGACAAATACTTCACAATAGGAACTAATTTATACCTGGAAAAAAGGTGATCTATATTCCTGTTAAAAATTAATACTTCTTCAAGAGGAATAAGCTATAGAGAGAAAATTTCATTCCTGGTGGAGGTCAATCTTCTTTTTACTCTTTCTTTGATAAATTTTCTTCTCTATCCTTTAATGGAAGGCAGTTCACTTATATGACTTCTGTTAGTCTGGGAAAAAACTCATCAGCATTTATGAGTACAGCAACATGCTTTGAGAATGCACATCCAGCAATGTTCCCTGGACATGTTCTAAAGGAACTCTGAGAATGAGACAAAGTGGAGACAAAATCAAGGAGAGGTTTCTCGCCCTGGTCTGTGACAGGTTCCATTAATTAAGGGGCTGGATCCTTACTGATGTCATAAGCTCATATTATAAAAGCTCATAAAGAGCTTCTCATTCACAGATGAGTCTGGCATTTTGACTTTCTAATTTTCCAAAGGCAGTTCTTTATTTTTAAGTTGCTGAAAGTTGATATCCTGAGAAGTTTAAAATTACCCCCTTCACATTTTCAAATTGTTGTTATGTGTCCCACATTTGCAAAGTTTCAAACTCTAATGATACCAATGAGTAAAGAAAGGTCAATGAGCTGGTATTTACTCAGTGCTCACTAAATTCCAGGAATTGTCACATGTGAGATTGTATTTAATCCATAAATGTATTTAATTTCACAACTTTTATGTTGATAAGGCTCAGAGAGGTAAGGTAACGTGCCCGGGGTTCCACAGTTAATAAATCCTCAAACCAGGATTTGAACACAGTTTGAAGTATAAAGGTCATGCCCTTCCTAGTATACTGCAAAAAAAGTTCACAGTATCTGCTGTCTGGGTATTCTAGAGTTAGTAGCAAGAGTTATCTGGGGTTTACTTGTGGCCTCCCAAACTCGTATGTGAGTCCCCTCAGAATCTCTGCCCCCAGATACAATTTGATGACACAAATGAATCAGTCCCAGTGCATTAAATTCCTAATGTCCAAATGTGGACAGCAATCTCTGCTGCTGCTGTACCGAATACTTACCGGGCAGGGCTGCAATGTAAGAAATGGAGCCCCACATATGATAGACAGTTCATGCCACATTGCAAGGAGCTCTACTGTGTGAGATGAAGCCTCAGGCTCTCATGTGGGCTCTCTCAAAGCAGCATCTCCTATTTGTTTCTCAGCTTATTTTCTCTTGTGCCTAATGAGAGATTAAGATGAAATGATCTCAAAGGGCCTTTCCAGTTCTATGCATGAGAAATTGTTTTGAGGGTGGAAGAGAAAAAGTTAGAAAATAAAGAAGAAAAATCGTAAGCCGTTAGAGATGGAAAGAAACACAGAGCTCAAATAGTACAACGTTCCCATTTAAATGAGAAGAAAGTGAAGGCCAGGGGAAAAGATGACATCCTAAATTATGGGACTAGTAAGCGAACCATGTAAACTCAGGGTTCCCCTGAGTTTCATGCTAACCCTCCTTCTATAACACAGAGCAGAATGCACTTGAAATCCAGCAGAAAATTAAGGGAAAATATTTTAGAAATCAGCAAAAAGATCACAATTATCCATCTCCCAACCAACTCAGAACCTGAATTAACTGGATTTTAATTTAGTTTGCCTTCCATTTTAGAGGAAAGATACAGAAAGATGTCCTCATCAGAAGTCAAATTACACGGAGCAGTTCTAGGAATAAATATGCCGCCAACCCAAACACCTACAGCTTCAAAGTCAGTTGTCTTCACACTTTAGTGGGCTTAAAAACCACTCTGGGTGTTAAAGTGCCAATTTCCTGCTCTACCACCAAAGGCTCTGATTCATGTCTAAGAAGGGCCCAGGCACTGGGTTAACAAGCACTGAGGTCAAGGCTGCGACTTGTATTCAGGAACCATGTGCTCTAAAACGGGATGAGTGAGAACAATAACATCATGTTAACTATGGTCATCTAGAGACTAGACTGACTTAACATTTTAGGACAATTTTTAACAGTTCTTAAGGTAAGGGAATTTATGTTTAATCCTCAGAAATTTAAATTTACCCAAATACTCTACCTACCAAAGATGCCTGTTTATCCATACTGAGCTACTTCCTGTGCACAATGTGAGCACATTCATAAAGAAATCCATTTCCTACAGTGGGACTTTTCTGCGACCGTGGGATATCTGGTTTGAAATACACAACATCACTATAACAACAACAATTTTATAATAAGAAAACCCACAAACATCCAAGCCTAGAAAATAAAACCTAAACTACGGCTTTTGAAATACTGAGTCTCTTGAGGTTTTTCTGCAACTGCAAATGTTCAAGACTTCACAAGATGAAAGCCATGGTAGTGCCTTGAGGTCACATGTAAGGGGAGGCCTTGACAAGATCATAAAATATTCAGTATAGCAGTTTTCAAATCCACAAAGGTTCACGTGGAAGTCATGCTCTCTCTCTCTCTCTCTCTCTTTATCTCTCTCTCTCTCTTTCTCTTTCTCTGTCTCTCTGGTATGATATTATTCCAAGGAGCAGAACGAGTTAACAGTTACCTGAAATCAGAACTGACGTCCTCCTCTCCCTCCTCTTGGCCCAAACCTGCCATACGCGTGGTTAAGTTGGGTAACATATACCAGTATCAAACATTTCTTTCTCTTTGGACATCCTGAACTGAACACATATATTTTGGTTAATTAGCTTTGCCCAAAGGTGGCAACTGTTTTCAGAAAGCCAAACAGACACTCTTTTATTTCCAGAAATGAAAGGAAATGGCTTGAACTATCTGGAGGCTAATAGCAGCAAGGAGGCTTTATTGGAGAGTCAGCCTGGTGTCTGCTTCACTTGTAGACCACATGGCCACTGTGGGAACGAGAAAGCACTGGGAGCTTGGCTGTTACAAAGGCACACGGGGCATTTTGTACTTGGCACATATAAGATCAGATGCACCCTAAAATGAAGCAGCAATGGACAGATGGAAGTTTCACACCTTGCTTATAGCATTTCTGTTTAAAGCCAGAGGACCCTATATCCTTTATGATTACTAGCTTTTCTGCATTATGCCGTATTTTTTGCTTTTTTCTTTCTGTCTTCTTTTGTTACATTTCTGCTTTCCTTGGCAACAATATAAGGCAGAGTCCAACTTCCCCCCCTCACCCCCAAAATGAAGAAAACCCTTTACTGACAAGAATCAGCCTGAGCATAGCAGCTCATGCCTGTAATCCCAGTACTTTGGAAGGTTGACACAGGAGGTTGACTTAAGGCCAGGAGTTTCTAAACCAGCCTGGGCAACAGAGTGAGATTCCTGTCTCTACACGTTTTTGTTTTTTTAAATTAGCCAGGTGTGGTGGTGCACCTGTAGTCCCAGCTACTCTGGAGGCTGAGAAAGGAGGACTGCTTGTTCCAAGGAGTTTCAGGCTGTAATGAGCTATGATAGTGCCATTGTACTCCAGCCTGGGCAACAGAGCAAGACCTTGTCTCTAAAAAATAAAGACATTAAAGAAAGAAATATTTTTAAAAATTTAATGTTAAATTAAAAAAAAGAATCAGATGAATACTGGTTTTATATTGTTGAGAGTAGGGCATGGTGGGAATTATGTCTGCTAAAAAGTAGCTTGCAGATTGCTGATGGGCATGTAAAATGGGGCAGTCACTGTGTACAATGGTATGACAGTCCCTAAAAATACTAAATACAGAATGACGATGTAATCCAGCAACTCCACTTCTAAGTGTATACCCAAAGGAAGTGAAAGCAGGAATCTGAACAGGTATTTGTACAACCACAATCATGGCAACATTATTTACAATAGTCAATAGGTGGAAGCAACCCATGTGTCCATTGACAAAGGGATAAACAAAATGTGGTATATAAATACAGGAGAATGTTATTCAGCATCAAAAACGAAGGAAATTCTGACATATGGATGAATCTTGAAGGCATTATGCTAAGTGAAATAAGACAGATACAAAAGAGCAAAGATTGAATGAGACACTTAAAGTAGTCAAATTTATATAGAGAGAAGGTAGAATGGTGATTGCAAGGGGCTCAGGTGAAGCAGGAATGGGAGTTATTGTTTAACCAGTACTGGGTTTCAATTTGAAATAATGAAAAAAGCTCTGGAAACAGACGGTGGTGATGGCTGCACAACAATGTGAATGTACTTGATACCACTGAACTGTATACTTTAAAAAATAGTTAAAAATGGCGTAGTGGCTCATACCTGTAATCCCAGCACTTAGGAAGGCTGAGATGGGTAGATTACCTGAGCTCAGGAGTTCGAGACCAGCCTGACCAACACGGAGAAACCCCATCTCTACTAAAAATACAAAATTAGCCAGCTGTCGTGGAGCCTATAGTCCCAGCTACTCAGGAGGCTGAGGCAGGAGAATCTCTTGAACCCGGGAGGTGGAGGTTGCAGTGAGCCGAGATCACGCCATTGCACTCCAGCCTGGGCAAGAAGAGTGAAACTCTGTCTCAAAAAAAAAAGTTAAAAATGGTAAGTTTTATGTGATGTATATTTTACTAATAAAAATATGAAAAGAATCTGTTAGGAAAATGGTGACGCTGCAGCAGAGATGCCACAGAACAGGCCTCGGTGAGTGCTACATTTGTGCCACAGCGAAGTTGAGAGCCAGCAAGTCTGTACTTGCTGGAGTGGAAAGCACTCTGTAGTTGCTGTGACTCAAATTACAACGTCTGCACTAGGAGAAGGAGTCCCAAAGACTGCCAGGCCTGTTGCAGGATAAAAAGATGGAGACTTGCCTGACCTTACAGTCACACTGAGGCAGGCATATGATGAAAAAAAGACCTTGAAAAAATAGAGATGTTCCCTAGAAATTGACTACGGGGGTTATATCTTCTTGATGAAGAGTAAATATTCTTCTGACCCTCATATATTTAAGCAAAAATCATCCTGACAATTTCATCCCTAGAATTTTTTGCCTAATCTTATTTCAGATTCTGAAGGGAAGCAGCATTTATTTCCTATCACAAATGGAAACTTTGCTACTTTCCAGGAGATTATCCTGTGTCAACATTCAAGCAGAGATGCTAGGCACTCATTGTCTTGCATAAATTCATTTGATCAACTTACCAATCGTACGTGAGCAAGCTTTTATGGCTTCTTCAAGGGCTGTTAGACTCAGAGGTCTCAGGTATAGGTGCTGGAGGGAGACTAAGGGAAATACTGTAGCTATCAATACAATAATCTGCACTAAAAAACTTGGAAAGCTTTGCCCTAGTTTTGGGCACATTTCTGAGAAAGTAAAACTGAAAGCTCACATTGAACACCTGTTCTTCATTACCTCCTCCTTTCCAGGGTAAAGATGTCCCCATTACTAGGGAGTAATCAAAGATAGAAGCATTCCCTTAACCTAACAATACACTGAAAACAGCAAAAAGCAAACAAAATGGAAACCCTATAAGCACTAAGCCCCAGGATGAACTCATTTGTGTGATTCTATGACACAGCCGGAAAGAGAGCAAAAATCACCCATAACATACACTCAGCTTAGGTGGGAAGGAATAACGACTTCAATATATGCTCTGCCTTAAAAAAAAAAAATCACTGCATATTTGTAAAATAATATGAAGATACCAAGAGTCTTTTAAAAGTATGTTCAAAAATACTCTTAAAAAGGAAAGGGACAATTAGTCTCTTTTAAATTTTTAAGTATTATTTTAAACAATGACTTCCTTTATTTAGGGGGGAAAAATGCTGTTTCTATTTCTGGGCAGCAATCTATTTTCCTGGACTGGATTGCCAAGAGAAGTTTACTAATGTCCATGTACTTGCAAACAAGAAGTCTACTAATGTTCCATTCCCATTCCCCTCTAACGTCCACATAATTGATTAAATAAAAAGCCACTGTAGTATTTTTAATTGATGGAAAATGAAGTAAGTAGATGTATTTATTACCCACATGGCAAAAAGTATAAAAAAGGGCACGGTCCCTATCATCTGGTATTTATTTGATGAATGGAAAGTTTAATAAGATATTTGAAAAAGCACATATGAAGAGATTTTAAATCTGGAAAGAAAAGGGTCATACAGAAGGGGACCAGTTGGGGAAAACAGCGTTAACTGTAGGAGGGAGAAAAGCTGACTTTCCTAAAGAACCTGTGTTTTTCAAAAAAGGAAACATAACAGTCAGCAATAGTTCAGCAACTTTGGAATTAAATCTACACATTTTTATTCAAATGGGAAAGTTACAACAGGGGTACAATAGGTTAGAAATCTCTGCCACCTTTTCTTTGTGCAGATTTATTTCACTAGAAAGTTTTCTCTGCCATCCACTCAGGGCAGTTCTGAAATATCAGTTACAATGTAATACTGATAACGACTGAAGAAAATGAACACCAACTGATTGGAATTGTGTAAAGGAAGTGAGCTTCAAAGACACCTCGTTTATCTCCTACCCCCAATAAACACCTCGTAGTGGACATTTGTTAGTTGATTTCTCATACTCATTCCTCCATTTCCTCGCCACAACTTCCATTTGGGGATCCACAGTGAAGCGGCTGCACGTCAGGCCCAGCAAGGTGGCGCTTCTGACCCAGGCTAAGGCCATTTGTGCATTCCACCTTTTTAGCCCTGGAGGTTGGTGCAGGCCTAAGCATAGGAGCCAAATCAGCCAGCAGGCAAAGTCTCTGGATTTTGCTGACTCTTTCCTGCTGGCTTAGTTTCGCAAAGTCGCCAGCAGACATTTTGAAAGCCTGAAGAGACAGCGAGCCTGAGGATGGAGCCAACCTGTGAGAAACGGAGCTCAGAAGAGGAAAGGCAGAAACATCCAGTACCTGGTAAGGCCACGTTAAAACCTCTAAAGCCATAGCTACCTTTGAAGTTTCAAAATATGTGAGGCAATAGATTCCATTTGTACAAGGTAGTTTGGGTTGAGTTTTCTTAACATAAAATTGCTTGGATCATAAAAATCCTAACTTACATGGGATTATGTCCAAACTGTTCCTCTCGCTCTGTGTGTTTATATATATATAAACAAAGTAACACATAATTAATTTGAACCCTAAAATAGTGAATTTTAGAAAATATAGGTCAGGGAAGAATCTGGTTGAAATTTACCTATGCAGTACCTAAAAAACAAAATTCAAAGAGTATGTTTAGACTATTTGACTAAAAACTGGTATATAGTAAGTGTTCAATAAAAATTTGATTCGTTATATTGACATATATCTATGATACCTGAATAACGATGTAAACATTGTCCCAACAAGTAAGTGATATAATAATTACATTGGCCTGTTTGAGTTGATCTTTTATCAGAGACAGAGGTTATCAGACTTGGATCTCATGGACTAGTAAAATTTCAAGGAATGTTTAGGTACTAATAAGTTGTCAATTTTTATTCTACCATGAAAGGATACTAACACACACACACACAAACACCACTTGACTATCATCTATATTTCAATTAAAACAATTTTAAGCCTAAAAAGTAGGATGGACATAATTTCATAATAAGGGATCATCCTTCCCAAGAAAGAGAAATTGTTAACACTGCATTGAAAACACAACATACTTACACAAATCATCCTTTCTTTCTCACTTTGCCATGGTGATATCAAAAAGTTTACCTTTAGTTTCTCGTTGTACTTGATTTTAATAAATCACTTTGAAACTCAGGCTTTTCACTATTTTAAACTGGCTATTTTCCAATCATCTAGATAAACTGTTGGCATTTCATGTAGCTGCTCTGTGCCATTGGGCAGAAACCTGCTAAGTTATTTTGCTTATTGGAACAATCTCTGATCAACTTCAGAGACAAACCTGGGAATATTCAAAGCTATGACTTATCTCTAATCAATTCACTTTTATGATTTATAGTTTTATACAATTATAATTTCATAGTTTGTGTTTGGTTCTTATTGTGATAATGCAGGGATTTAGAGGAGTAACTAACTCCTCTTCAAGGATCTTATCAAGTTGGAGAGGCAATACCAACACCAGTGAGACACTGTGGATATCCATCACAGGCTCTACTGTTCAATCCAACCCAGTTAAGAGAAAGGCTTTGGTAGTAAGCAAACAGTTCTATTTCTACTACTCACTAGCTGTATAACTGTAGGCATGTGATCTCTAGGTCTTAGCACTGCAGTCTGAAAATTAGTTAGTATACCTTCTTCACAAGGTACATTGTGAAGATGAACTGTACAGCAGTATCTGGCATATGGTAAGTTCTCAAACAGGAGAAGTGATGCTGAGCATATTAAAATGATCTCAAATGGTTCAGGTTGGAACTGCATTTGGAGTTCATATAGATACAGTAAGCTGGTGGAGCTGTAATATGAAATAATTGAAATAGCAATGGGAACTGCCGCACACTGTAGAGTAAATGTTCCACAAGAAGACCTTTAAATTTGTTTGTTTTTTTGTGCAGTTTTTTTCTTTGAAGATATGGTCTCACTCTGTCTCCCAGGCTGGAAATGCTGTGGCACGATCTCAGCTCACTGCAACCTCTGCCTCCCTGGCTCAAGCAACCTGCCTTAAACTCCTGAATACCTAGGATTACAGGCCTGTAGCATTACAGCTGGCTACATTTGTTTTTGTTTTTGGTAGAGATGGGGTTTCACTGTGTTGCATAGACTGGTCTCGAACTCCTGGGCTCTGGCAATTCACACACCTGGACCTCCCAAAGTGCTGGGACTACAGGTGTGAGCTACCATGCCCAGCCCAGCCCTTTCTTCTTTGTTTAAACAAAGTAGTGCACATGGAAAACAACATATATAGATTCCAAATGTGGCCCTAATATGTGACCTTTGGCAGATAGAATCTGAAGCAGCAGCAAAACCGACCCTTGAACAACACAGGTTTGAACTGTGTGGGTCCACATTTACACGGATATTTTTCAACCACATGCAGACTGAGAATACATTTGTGGGACATGAAACTCATGTATATGGAGGGCCAACTTTTTGTATATATGTGCTAGTTTGAGTATATGTGGGGGTCCTGCCGCCAATCTCCCACATGTACTGAGGGATGACAGTATAGAGTTTCAGTGTCTTTGAAAGCACCCAAGCTTGTATTAATTATTAGGCTTTCCCCAGAGCAGCCTGTCATTAACACATCATCCTATTTTACTCCTGGGCACAGCACTTCTCAGTGTCTGATATTCTTTGACTTTTCAGTCTGCCTGTTCCTTGCTAGAATATAATTCCATGAGTGCACATGCTTTGCTCTTAAGTCGCCTGCAAAAGAAGAATAGATCTATAACTATGGAGTGACAAAAATGAAAGGTATTGTTATTTGTTCCTGAGGATTTCTACACAGAATCTAAACTTCTGAGCTATAAATTTGTCTCTGAAACTTAATAGACCTATCTTCCCCTTTGAATCAGGATTCAGCTAGGAGAGCAAGGTATGATAGAGTCAGATAATTCAATCTAGGAATTGATATTAACATGGAGCATTAGTTTCAAAGGTGTTAGAAGAGGAGTGTGGATGTAACAACTGAAGGATGCCGCTCCCTGCCATGGGGCTGGAGTGATGAAGGGAAGAGGTGCTGCTGCTGGAGACCAGCAGCACCCCAACCCCACCCCAGCTGGAAAGGGCTCTCCAGGGATGGCTGGACCCTAGATGGCAGAGGTCAGTCTTCCCTGTGATGCAGAGGGGAGCAGGGCAATGGAGAATGGGGCTGAATGTAAACAGCAAAGGATCAGGGTAGCCTCTGAGTTTGAAAACATCAATACTGAAGGAGCAGTGATGCAAATGAACATAAGGTTAGACTGGAAACAGGGCTGATCCTCTGTTATCTTCTTCCAGTTGGAATGCTTTTGCAAATTCAACTGAAACAGCACTTTCTGGCCCCAAATACTTAATGCATTTTAATTATTAAGGCCTACACAACCATGACATTCAGATTCTATAATTCCATGCCAACTCTGATAACAATAGGGAACCATGCTGAATTTATATACCTATTTGAACACACTTCTGAGCCCCTGAATTGAATGCATGTGTGTGTGTATGCATGTATCATATTATAACATACCCTTTATGCATATACAAAAATTTCAAATTTTTTCTTCACACAACAGAATTGTTGATACGGGTATTAATCTGTGTTTGATTTTCTCTTCCTTATATCAAGACCTCATGCTCCTTTGCCTCAGGGGTGTTTGTAGATGATGGTTTAAACAGAAGTTGCAAAAACAGCCCACCCCCAACCTTCCTGGTTTTTCTGTCACTGAGGGCACAAGGCCTGATCAACACATATGGGAGGAAAGCCAGGTGAGTGCCTTTGGGGACAGGGGTGAGAGTGAAGGGCTTCCAGACACAGTTAAGATTAATCAGGAGGGGGACTCCCCTAAAGTGAAAAGGAAAGGATTGTCTGGAGTAGTGAGGACTCAGCTGGACTTCTTGGCAAGGGGGCAGGCTGAGCAGGGGAGTGAGAAACCCTCAGCAGGAGCAGCTGTGTGATGTTTCAAATCATGCCATCACTCCCAGCTTGGGAAGGGATCCCCAAACCCAAGTAAGTGAAAACAGAGAAATTGCCTGATTTCAAGGGCCCACGTGATGCTAACAAAAGACCCACAGCAGTGGCCAGTGTGGACCACAGTCCAGAGGGCCCCCACCAAATGACCTGGATCTGCCCCAGGCCCTGGGCTGGGATCCAAGGTCGACTGAGCCCCCATTACAAGTGTGATCTAATTCTTTCCCACGCCGAGGGACAAGGGCTCAAATTTAGATTTACTTCCACTCTAAAAACAAACAAACAAATACATTGATGTGAAATTTCTTGCATCTGCATATCATAGTAGAATAACATTCACACCTGCTACACATGTTTAAATGTTTAAAAACTCGAGTTGCTGGTGCAGAGTTATTGCTCACGCCTTCATCAAGAGATGCAGCTGTGAAAATTGTTGGGGGTAGGAAGAGATTGGTTTTCTTCAGAATCCTTAGCTCTGAGATGGCCCTGCTATGGCAGAACCAAGGCAAGACAACTGTAGACTCCTGGAGATCACTTGGAAAAGACCAACAACCACATTCTACAGCTCTCCCCAGAGGCCCCTGATGCAAGTAAAAGATGCCATGTATTATGACAGTGTATCCCGGGCTTCAGTCCTCCTGTATTAGAGTCATGATTTGTTAGCTACATCTGTATACCACCTGTACTAATATTTACTAAGTATTTCTCTACATATGGAATCACTTTTATTACTTAAATAAATTTACCCTTATCCTAAACAAGAATATCCATGAAATCACAAGTGTGGCATACTACACACACACACACACACACACACACACACACAAACACTCTCTCTCTCTCTTAAATATGCATGCAACAAATACATAATCACTAAAGAACAAATGTGCACCTGTGCACTGCCTAAGACTGTGTCACACTTTACCATGTGGCATAGCCTACCACTGCATGTACTGCTGTGGATATTCTAACCTCATTTTCTCTTCCCGTCAATCTCAGTTTACAAATTTTGATAACTTTTTGATTGTGAATACTCTGAATATAAAATGGTACTAAGAGAGAGTTGAAAGAGAGGCAGAGGAGCAAAGGAGGGTAGGAGGAGGAGAAGAGGTAAAATAATTAGGAGAAAAGCAGAAAGAAGAAAGGAGAGAGAAAGAAAGAAAAGATCCCCAGGCAAGATATACAAATAAAAATATCAATCACACAGAACCTCCCCATTGTGTCTGTATGTGTGTGTGTGCAACACAATCACACCAGGAAGTCTGTTCACCAAAACCGTGGCTACCTCATGAAGGGGCGGTATTATCTTAAACGATTACACAATACTGGTCCCAAGCATAAATCTGAAAATAGGGAGTGTTTATACTCTGATCCTCCAGATTCTTCCCTTATAGTTCACTCCACCACTGGATCTTTGCCTTTCACACCGTGCAGTCTTAACAGCAAGCTGCACAGCCAGCCCTCCCTACACCTTCCCCACTTACCTTCCTTATCAGCTCAGGAAGAAATTTCTGCAAAACTCTTCCCTTGGTCACTGATATCTCTGGGAACCAAATACATTAAGATATTTTTGATCCTTACTCATGCTATTTTGAATGTCTGGAGCACAGGAAGGAACCGATAAAAATAGAATTACAATGCCCTTACCGCCAAAGTAGCAAAGGAGCTGATTAAGATTGATGTCTGAATAAATATACAATAGCAGGCCCTACATTTAACAGCCTTTGATGGAAGCGGAAAAGAAGTGTAGTTTTCACTGACTTTATGTGTGTGCACGTCTGTTTCCTTACTATCTACTTTTTTCTTAAAACATAGCCTATCTTGTTCCTAATATTAAAAGTAGTATTAATAGTAATGACAACAATAATACAAAATAATGGCTAATATTCATTGAGCACTTACTAGATGACAGACATGGTTCTAGCAAGTTTGCATATATTAACTCACCTAGTCCTCATAGCAGCAAACCTAATAAGGATGCATGCATACTGTTACTCCTTTTGACAGATGAAAAACTCAGAATCGGAGATGTAGCAGCAGCATAGTAGAAAGATCCAAGTTCAGTGCTACTTCTCCAATTAAGCATATTTTCTTATTAAGTGCATTACTATAACATTAATATCTCTTGAACCTAGCCTCCTCTTTTGTAGTCAGAGGTACCCAAGGAACAGGTTGAGGACTTAATAGAGAGGCATGTAAAGGCCTTCAGAGAGTGCCTCCCAAAGGAGTAGCCCTCAAATGCAATGTGTTATCATTATCATTATCATCCTCACCATCATTATCATGATCATGATCACTCCTTCCATATCCTCCATTGATTAACAGGCAAATTGTTTCCCTCTCTGCACCTAGTAAACAATTAAATTTCCCTAAAGGAGCATAGTCTGATTCTTAACATTCTTCAAGGAAAGAACTCAGGGCTCATTGTCACTGTGTCATGGCAGGTACCCAGAGAACTCCATGGAGAGTAGCTTCAGCCCAGCTAGAATCATGACCTTTGACCAGCAATATCTAATCGATTATTTGCTGCAACCTCAACTTGTGGGTGGTTATACTGGTGCTGGGTAACTGCAGTTTTTTAGCTGTCCATTTAAATCATTCTATCCACTTTGATTTTAGCATGTTCTTTTATGCAAATTTATTATTCATTTTCAATTTTAAGGTGTACATAACATGGTCCATCATGAAGTGGATAGCTGGATGGTCAGCTCCTGATTCTAATACAAGAGGTTTTGGAAAACTTTCTCCCTTCACTTATCCCCTACCCCACTGGCCCAGTACGGTCAAGCAAACAAGCCCCCAATATAAGCAGCAAGCACCACTTAAAAGTTGATTGAAGTATATATAAATTATAGTTAGATGAAAGGGAATTTTTAAAATGTGTCCAGAATAGGCAAATATATAGAGACAAAAAGTAGATGAGTAATCGTCTGGAGCCAGGGGGATTGAGGGCAGAGAAATGGCCATTAGTAGAATTAGAGGAATGATCTTTCATGATAATAAAGTTTCTTTTTTATGTGATGAAAATGTCTTAAAATTGACCATGGTGATGACTGCCTAACTCTGTGAACATAACAAGAACCACTAACTTATACACTTTAAATGGGTGGTTTGTATGATACATGAATTATATCTCAGCAAAACTTTTTATAAAAGTGGACTGCCAGCACCTTCATATCACTTACATGATTATCTTATCTAAATCACATATTATCTTATCTAAATCATCTGTGCCCTGAGCTACTTTTATCTGCATCCCCCAAATCTCCCATTCTTCCCAGCTGAGGGCCTGGTGGCTTCATTCTTCTTTAGACTCCTGTTGCTACATTCTTTAACCTAACCCTTAGTACCAAGTTCTGGTTTCAATGGCTCCTTCTTTCCTTGCTTCTTCCCCACCTTTTCTGCCTCTAGCCATCCTGCATAGACCAGTTTTTAACCTCTAAGACTCTCTCCATGAATATGCCTCCATGGATAATGGATGAAAGAAGCTTGCAGGATGTGTCACCTACGAAGGGTGCCCAGCTATCTATCCTGAGCAAATCATCAAACCTCTCTCACAAAAAGCTCCTTGGAAAAAGACTCCATTAGTGGTTCGTTATCAGATTACTAGAGAATCATTTAATATTAGCCAGCAAGTCAGAAATCTAATCTAAACTTCTCCCTTGCCCTCAGCCCATTAGTTCTAAATCTCTATCTTCTCTGCTTGTCTTGGGTCTTTCTTCCCTGTTCATCTCATGTGATGATGCTTCAAAGCAAGATCCTCAAAATCTTATTCTTGGACAATTATACCATTCCTGGTCTTATTTCCTTCCCATTCCCTTAATCTTAGTCCACACTGCTGCTAGAGTTCTTTCCAAAAGAATATAGCCAAAGAATTGTCCTACTTAAAACCTCTCCATGGTTCACCAAAACCACAGGATACAATACAAACTCCCTCACCTGGCACATGAGGCCTTTATGGCCTTCTCATCCTATCACATGCCCTGCATTCTTTTTTTGTTTGTTTGTTTGAGACAAAGTTTCGCTCTTGTTGCCGAGGCTGGAGTGCCATGGCACAATCTCAGCTCACCGCAACCTCTACCTCCTGGGTTCAAGCAATTCTCCTGCCTCAGCCTCCTGAATAGCTGGGACTACAGGCACGCACCACCATGCCCAGCTAATTTTTGTATTTTTAGTAGAGACAGGGTTTCACCATGTTGACCAGGATGGTCTCGATCTCTTGACCTCATGATCCACCCACCTCGGCCTCCCAAAGCACTGGGATTATAGGCTTGAGCCACCACGCCCGGCCATGTCTTGCATTCTTATTTGCTTCTACTCATTGGGCATGCTGCTCTTTCTGCCTTAAATGTCCTCTTTCAGATTCTTGTCAGTCTTCCTGAAGCTTGTCCTTACCCAAGCTGAATTGGGTGCTCATCATGTCTGTCTCCCAAGTCATCTTACAAAATTGTTGTAGCACTTGTGACAATCTGTTAAATGATCTACTTCTCTCTTTTACTAAGAGACCTATGAGGTTTTCTAGGATCAGTATTTTATTTTGTTCATTCCCATATTCCCAGCACCTAACACCGTGCCTACACTACAGTGAGCAGGCTTTCAATAAAGTTAACAACCAAATGAAACTCAAGACATAGGAATAAGTTCCTACCACTGATGCAGGGCTTCCAAAGGGTACACATCTACTAATTCACTATCTTTTTCCTTTGGGTGCATATTTTCCCTGATTTGCTATCTTTTTCTTTTGGAGCCAGGATTTCTGAAAAACAACTAATCAATTTAAAGCCCAGACTCAGAATAATCTCTATAAACCACATGCAACCAAATGACAAAAAACATTTTTCAAGGTTGATAAAGTCAAATCATGATTCTTGTCAATCCCAGCTACAGTGTACGCCATTTGTGCACAACATTTGGGTACGTCTACAGAACGTGTCTCTCAAATTAATCGTAAAGCTGGGTGCAGTGGCTCATGCCTGCAATCCCAACATTTTGGGGGGCCAAGGCAGGAGGATATTTTGAGGCTAGCAATTTGAGACAAGCCTGGGCAATATATGACCCCATCTCAACAAAAAAACTAAAAACCTAGCCAGGGGTTGTGGCACATGCCTGTGGTCCAAACTACTTGGGAGTCTGAGGTGGGAGGATTGCTTGAACCCAGAGGGTCGAGGCTGCAGTGAGCCACGGTGGTGCCATAGCACTCCAGCCTAGGTGTGACAGAACGAGAGCCTGTATCAAAAGATAATAATCATCATGAAAATCAATGGAGAAGAGGACCGTAGTTGCAGTTTAGGTTACTGTGGCTCAACACGGATTTTAAACCTGATGTTCACAGGGAGGCTTCATACTTTTGCTCCAAGTACCTTCACAACCTAAGTGCCCATCAACAAATAAATGGATAAACAAAATGTGGTGCATATATACAATGGCATATTATTCAGCCTTAAAAAGGAAGAAAATTCTAACACATGCTACAACATGGATGAACTCTGAAGGCATCATGCTAAGTGAAATAAGCTGGTCACCAAAGGACAAATGTTGCATAATTCCACTTATGTGAGTTACCTAGAGGAGTCAAATTTATTGAGACACAAAATAGAATGGTGCTTACGGGGGGCTGGGAAAGAAGGAAATGGGAGCTAGAGAACTAAGTTTTAGTTGGAGAAGTTGGAAAGGTTCTGGAGAGAGTGGTGACAGTTGCACAACAATGTGCATGTACTTAATGCCACTTAAAATGGTTAAAATTGTAAATTCTATAATATACACATTTTACCACAATAAAAATGTTGAATAGAATTAAACATATCAAAATACATTTACATATGATGGATAAACATCCTCTAAGACATTTTTATTTTAGTTAAAATAGTTGTATATACTCCTTTTTGTTGCAAAACAGATTTCTTACTACGTGAGTTGTGGTTAAAAAAAGTTTAAAAGCCACTGTTCCAGAAGATTCTCTTTAGCAGCTCTACGGTATTCTATCGTATGGATACAATGCAACTGTAAGCTATTTCCTTGGTTTTGGGTATATTTTGGCCGATTGTCTGTGGTGAACACTCTAAATACAAGTCTTGGTATGTATCTCTATTTTACCTCTCATTATGCATCTGTTTTTTCAGCTTGTTTCTGTAATCATTTCTGTACCTCACAATCAAACTCTCCATTAGTTTCAGTTTGTCTTTTTGTTTGGTTTGCATTACTAGGCACGAACATAACCTCCCTCTTGCCGAACGTCCTACATTGCTTCTGGAAATGCCTCTACCTACCTCAGGTATCCAGTCCATGATTTAAGGCTCTCAACAGAAAACTTCAATGGCAAGAGATATGAGCAAAGTATTTCCTTTGTTGCCACTGCCGCCGTGATGGGCAGACTCTAAGATGTTCCTAATGATCTCCCTTTCTGGTATTCATGCCCATATGTAATTGTTGCTCCCTTGGGTATGGATATGGGCTAAACCTAGTGACTTGCTTCTAAAATAATAATAATAAAAGGTTCAGCCAAAGTGATGGAGTATTACTTCTGAGATTAGGTTACCAGAGACCCTGCTTTCCATCTTCCTGCCTCTTCTGCTCCTTTGGATTCAAGCCAGTTACAATGTTGTGAGCTGCCACATAGAGAGGTCTATATGGCAAGGAATAGAGGAAGGGCATTGGCCAATGGTCAACAGAAAACTGAGAAACTGAGGTCCTCAGTCCAACAACCTGCGAGTGATTGACTCCTATCAATAACCACCTGAGTAATGTTGGAAGTGGATTCCACCCAAGCCAAGCCTTGAAATAAGACCACTATTCTGCATGACATCTTCATTACCATCTTGTGAGAAAGACTGAGCTAGAGGACTCAGCTAAGCTGTGCCTTGGTTCCTGACCCATAGAAACTGTAAGATAATAAATTTTTGTTATTTAAGGAGCTGCATTTTATGATGATTTTTTAACATAGCTATACCTAACCAGTATAGCTACTGGTTAAAAACTGTCAGATTGCTGGGCTTAATGTAAGTTTAAGAAGACATTTACCATTCCAGAATTTTCAATTCATTATCACCACCACCACCATTAAGAGTATTCTAGCTTCCTGTGCCAGAAACAAAGACACTGGGATAAACAAATGGCTGTGGTCCTTGGAAAGGGATGTTCCAAGACAAAAAGGACCAGGAACTTAAAAATTTTACCACTAGCAATGTTCCTCTTAATGACATTACTCATCTCCTGTGTTTATCTTTGAGAGAGGAGGTAACTGTTATTGTTGCCTATGGAGCATTCAATCTACCTTATTCTGGTAACAGCACACAACTTTTCCTCTGAAAATGAACTCTTATTCCACTGTTTATTTGTGTAGTACAGGTGGGATCCATTATTACCCTGCCTAGCTTGGGAAGGAGCACATGACTGTACGTCACCAATCAGTGCATTCCATCCTCCTCCTCATACTGATTGGTCCAAACAAAGACATGCAAATCAAGCTGAAACAATGAGAATCTCCTGACTAAATGTAAATCAAGCTGAAACTGCAAGCAGCCACCACAAGAGGAGTCTGTCTACAGATGAAGCCAACACTTAAAGATCCAGCCAATAATAAGAAATAAAAAATGCTTTCCAATAGTAAGTTTGATATGTGGATCAAGCCATGCTTGGTGTCGGTTATCCCTGAGAACTTCTAAATTATGTGAGCCAGTAATTTCTTTTTTTTTTTTTTTTGTCATTTTGAGTTGCTGTCCTGTTACTTGCAGCTAAAAAAGTTTTAACTAATATGCCCCTCCTGCTTTGCTGCTCCAAGATTTCAAGCAAATTGAAGTTTTCCCTTATTACTGACAGCAATAATAGCCTTGAATGTAAGTTATGGTGAACTTGGTTCTAGAAAGGTTATTCTTTGATATCTAAGATGGATAGATATGAAATCTAGAATTTCTGTTGTTTTATTTAAGAAGACTTGGATTTCTTTTCATCTTTTTCCTCTCCGATGACAAAAGTGACTGACATAAATTTATCTATCTCCCTTTCTTCATTCTTCAAATATTTGATAAATCATATTAAATAAATGTTTAATGAAATAAGCAAGCCCCCAAAGTTGACAGCTAGCCGAATATCCTCAAAAAAATTGTATTGGGATAAAATTTATGTACAATAAGCTGTATCTATTCAAATTGTACAATTTTATAAAATTTTTCAGATATATACATACTATAATGAAGACACATGGCCATAATTAAGATATCAATCATTTTTATCACCCCTAGAATATTCCTCATACCCTTTGCAGTCTGTGTCCTTCCCTCTGTCCCCAGTATAAGCAACCACTGATCCTTTTGTCATTTTAGTTTGTGTTCTCTAAAATAGTATACAAATGGAATCACAGTAAATGTATTCTTTTGTATTGGCATCTTTCATTCAATATAATGATCTTCAAACTCATTCATGTTATCCCTTGTTTTATTATAATTCATTTCTTTTATTTGGCTAGTAGTGTTCCGATGTACAGGTTGTTTCCTGGCCTTGGTTATTGTGAATAAAGCTACTAAGAATATTTGTGTACAAGTCTTTATGTGAACATATATTTTTATTTGTGTTGAGTAAATATCTAGGAGCAGTATGGCTAGGCTGTATGGTAGATGTGGGTTAACTTTTTCAGAAACTGTCATCTATCTAACTGGTCGCATAGTTTTCCACTTTTATCCTGTTAATAGGGTGAATTAGATAGATTTTTTATTTTCACTTTATACCCATCTTGTATTCCCGGTATAAACCCAAATTGATCCTAATCCATTAACCTTTTTATATATTGTTGGATTTTATTTCCCAATCTTCTGGAAAGTATTTTAGTTTCTGCTCATGAGTCATGTTATTCTGTAAGTTTTTTGGTAATATATTTTTGTTAGATTTTGGTATTAATGCAATGCTGGCCATAAAATATGTTGGGAAGCAACTCATCTTTAAATTTCTGAAAGATTTTGTGTAAGATTTCATTATTCCTTCTTTGAATGTTTAAATGTTGGTATCTTTGGTGGGCAGTAGCTCAGATCTTGGTTCAGACGCTTTCAATCTGCCCCTACATGCATGGCTCAGGGGCCAGAGACTTTGTAGAATTTACACAAATAATTTGGTGTTTCTCTTATTTGCTTCTCTCTTTTTTTCCCCTAGGATCCCCCCTCACTCGGATGGCTCTGGCTACTCTAAGCTTTTTCAAATGGTTTCTACTGCTAAAAAGAGTACAGGCTCTCTGTGAGAACTTTAGCCGTATCATGACACCATTATATTCAACTGTGGCTACCCTCCAGGTAAACCCACAGAAATGAAAAACTGTATTGGAGTTGCTTCCTCTAAGTTTCAGCTCCCTTCCAAAAACCTATTTGCTTCTGTGCACTCTCCAGAGCCTTTGGGTAGTTATTTTATTTGTTATTTATAGTTATTTGTGGGAGGTTTAGTCTGTTAGGAGCTTATTACTCCATAACTAAAAGAGAAACCCACAGTATCTTTTGTATGAAGTTCAAAACCCATAGTTATGTATTGTTTAGATGTGTGTTCATTATAGGAAGCATCTAAATAAGCAAAGGCATGAAAAAGAAAACCAAAACTCAGATTAATATATACCTGGAGAAAGAAGATAGGAGATAAGAGACAGGAAAGCACATAGATAAACACAAATTATTGTCCATGTTCTAGTCCTCAAGCTCTTTGTGGGTTAATGGATGTTCACTACCTTAGTTGTAAACGGAAAGATAACATGATGATAATAAAGGTTAGGCATCGACCAATGATGGCAATGTGTCATAAATAAAGGATTTTGATTAATTTAGTTCTATCCATCTAAAAATAAATGTTCTCAGAATTCCTATCTTGTTCCTGGACTCCTGAAAAGGCTCTAAACCAACAAGATTCTGACATTGTAGTCACAGGGCCTATGAAATGGCTAAGGGTTTATGAGATTCATTTATAGGTAAAATTTATGGGCCATTCAAATTTAGGCATGTCTTAGACACATAGTTAATAACAACAAAACACCTTAAAAAATGTCATTTTGAATGGAAGAAGGAGGAGGAAAGCCATGCCTGTGTGTAATGTTGTGGGATTTGTTGTTGTTCACAATATGAGCAGGCTGTTTGACAGAAAAAAGTCCTTGATGGTTTAGAAGCAAGTAACGACAAGAAAAGAGATTGAATTTAAGAATATTGAAGCAGTCTCAAAGCAGGAGAAAATTTCAGCTTGCATGCTTGAAAACATATCCACATGTCAAGGGCCGTGGGATATTTTCCCAGAGGGGCCTGGACAAGAAGCCTCCCTGGTCTTATTATCCTAAACTAGGCTGAATGGAACACTAGGGAATATGCTGGAGGGAGGGAGATCACACTGGCCAAAAGGATGGAAAAAGTGATGCAATCAGAGAGCTCTTTCCCATCTCTAATTTTATGACTCCGTAAAAAAGAAAGAGAATTCAAACTACTTCAAAATAAGATCACCGGAGACCTGACGTAGATGACTGGATCTGTTGAAAAATAGGTTTATAAAGATGCATTTTTCTGGTTGATAAGTAATACAATGCCAAAAGATATCTCTACTTAGCTACTGCTTCATATCAAATATAGAGTAAAATTTTAAACTGAAGCAGAATAATTTATCTGCCAATTGAGAAGAGCAGGGGGAGAATCTACAAATAACAATGCTGAAAAGTAAGACTTCCCTCTCCAACAACCAAAAGCTGGACAAATCATGTCTGTTGTTTTTTCTCAGGATATTTAAAAGACTGTAAGCAGAAAGATCTTTTCCACCTGCTTGCTACAAGGTTTGATTTTGAAGAAAGTGTACTCCAAAAGACATAGCTCTAAAGAAAAGGATGCCATTCGATTTTCTTTCCATTTTAAAAAGTTGATGTCATTAATAATATATTGTATGTATTTTTCCCAAATCAAAGAGAGAAAAACTTTATTAGTAGCTGTCTGCTGCTTACACTGAAACAGCCTTAAAAACATATTTTAAAAGCTATGCCTTATAAAAGTGCCTTTTTTAGGGGAAAAAAAAAGAGACTGAAAAATTTGCTAATTGCTCTCAAATTCAGATCTCCAATCAACTGAACAGGATTTTAAGTAAATAGGGCCTCTTCGGGGGAAGGTAATCCTAATTACATGGCAAGCTAAAGGGACACCCAAGTTTATGTCAGTAGCAGATTCTGATAAGGTATGCACCAAAGGAATCATGTCTGGACTGTTTCAACTGCGAGGGTGTTGGTGTAACGTTGGTATTTAGCTGTGATCTAGAGATCAGCAAAGGTCAGGCTGGACAAAACAGCACCTAATGAAGCTTCTAGTGTTTGGGGTGAAAGAGCCACAAAGCCTTTCAAATTAGCAGCTGAATCCTGACACTCATTAGTGATTATATATGCAAGGGCTGCATCTTCGGCCCAACCAGTAAAACAGCCTAGATGCTCTGCATACACACAAAGGAAATAAAGTATGTACAAACATAAAGAACCAGAACCTTTTAAATGCCTTCCCCTTCCCATTCTGATGTTTTTCTTTTCTTTCTTTTTTTTTTTTTTTAATATGAATGACAGGACTGCAGTGTGCTTACTTTCAAATTTCGTGTTAAAATAATTACCATCACCATGACTAAAACGAGACTTTCAGTTTTTTATTTTAATCAAGGAAGGTCTAGTCAGAAATTGCTCTGCTAAGTTCTGTACAAGACATAATACACTCTTGTTAACTAACAAAGCCAATAAATCAAGCTGAAGCACTTATTAAACTATCTCACAGGACTAAATTTATCACTGATGACAAATTTAATTTGGAGTTCTGAGAGTTTGCTCCTTGCATATACTTCAACAGATTTTTTGGAGGGGGCAGCTATTTCACAAGTAATGAATGCTAAATTTACTTGAAATTTTTAGAGATATAAAAGACAACTTCCAATAAAAAACTGTGTTCTTCCTAGAGCATTGCTGTCACTAGAAAAAAAGTTACGCATTAAAATTCTTTTCTAGTGAGGCTATCCTTTGTACATTAGAGTTAGGAGAATTTTTAAAATGGTAATAATGAGCGTTTTACAAAGTAATTTATAACCATCACTCAGTTAGCCCACACTCTATCTCCACAGGTAGGTCAATTTTTGTCCCTTGATGATGAAGATAAGAAAATTGAGATGCAGAGTTTTCCCTACATAACAGGTAGAATAATTTTAATCTGTGGCAAGGTCATTTGACACGAGGCAGGGTGGAAAGAAAAAAGTAAGGAAATGCACAAAATTGTATTGGGTCTTCTTACAGTAGTTAATACTGTATCTAAAAAAATGATATTCCCACTTTAAGAATCAAAAGAATTACACTTCAAGTCCACATAAAATTTTCTTAATAGGCAACCTTTCCTTGACACCATGCTTCTAGACTATAATATGAATAATGCCTTATTTTCTGTTCCAGCCACTGCACTGTGCAGTTTATTATACACCACATCCAGGTTACACAAGTTATATTTTCTATAAACTTTTCCTCCTCCTAAAACGTCGCTCTACAATTCCACATTAGCATTTTCCTGTTGTCTTTTCAAACATTATTTTCTTTCTTGACAGTGCAATCAGCATATAAAAACCAAATTTCACCACCTGGTCCTGTTGAAGGCAATCGGAGCAGCCTGAACCACAGCCTGACAAGGAGAACACATTAAGCTCCTGAACAAAAGCATCCAAGTCGACCTGTTTTGCAGACTGATTAATAGAAACAAGCACCAAGGACTAATCACAAGTCGGGCCCTGTTTTGCAGATTAATAGAACAAAGACACATGAGAGGAGAGGAGCTTACAGCACTAGAATACAAATAAGCAAAGGTAGGCGCAAGGCTTTACTTGACTGAAGTCACGTCCTGTGAAGCCAAACCAAGGAACCCAAGTACTAGGGTGTCACACTCAGGGATGAATCAAAACGCAGCACCAAAATGGACTGGGTTTTATCATCAACTCAGACTGGATGAGCCATTTAGGTTCTACTTTCTTAGGAGATTCCAATTTTAAAAAGGAAACACATTTTTTTCAGCAGAATAAATGGGTGGCTCCGGTGCTTCTGGGGTTTCCTTGCATTTCAGGAAAACCACAGTACTTGTTGTTGAGGAGAGACCCTTCCACCTTCCCGTCTTCAAATGGAGTAATCTGTGAAATATGTGCATATGTGCCAACCCACACACACACCCGGATCATATATGTGATGACAGCATCAAGTTAGAAGGACAGGGTTAATTTCCAGTTACCCATAGACACACCTGTTATGGCTAGAGAGTATGGCCATTCTTCCTGACTGTAAAAATAAAATCTACCCACTGTAAGAATGTACAAAATCCCAGGAAACATATAATGAGAAAGAAAAAAAAAACATTCATAAGAGAAAATCGCTGTTATACTTGTGGTATATTATCTCTCATTTTCTGTTTTCTGCCTATATTTATATATAATTTTTATAATGCAATGATCCATCTGTACATTTTTGCTGAGGATATGGCTTTTAAAATGCTAACTGCTAAATATAAGGAGAAAAACATACCATTGCTCTCTGATGACTAATGCTAATTCTTCAAGGGACAAAACCATTCAAGGTGACTGTAAGAATGCTTTTACTGGAATTGTGAAATCTTCATCCATGTGAGTATGTGGTTAACTGAGAAAAGTTTGCACAGCTTGGGAAACATAATTTTTAAGAATCAAGATGTCTACTTTCTGCATGATTTCTATTTTTGATGATTTCCTACATTTAACTATTTTCCTTTCATTGTTTTTTTCTACTCTTATTTGTAGAAACTCAGACAAAAAGCTTTTTTGGTTTCGTTCAGATTATTTGGTGCAATTATTTTCAGAGTGAGACAAACAGAATGGATTTTCTCAGGCATATTTTATATTCTGCTTTATTAATAATCCACTAATTCTGTTTATCACAAGAACCAACAAAGGAAAAATGCATTCATAATTATGCATCGAGAGTTACAAAGTCTCAAAACTGACTTTAGGGCATTGTTAAGCCTGTGGTTTATAGGCTAGCCAAACTTCAACACTTCCTATGAAGTGTTTCTATTTCTCTCAGACTTTTCAGAACATAGTTCAAACTCTATTGAAGGCAATTCCTACAGCAAATAACCTTAAATACCAATAACCTCCTTAAAAACCAATACTGTCTGATTTTCCCTTCAATAGTAATCCTGAACAGCACATACAGTGTGAATGTAGGAAGGCACTCAATACCCTGAAAATTCGCTGGCCTTTCATGGGCCTGCCTCTGAAGCTATGCAAGCCGGCAACCACACAGAATTCGCCTCGGGTAAGAACTATTTAAAAGCATAAAGGTCAGACCTAGCATCATACACACACACTTGGGTTTTCCATTTTTTCTACTTATTCTGCTGCCCAACAGGTAAGTACATCTTTCAGAACTTTTCTTCTTAAGGGGAAGGGCTGAATGTGAATAAGAAAAGGAACTAGTCTTGGCTGTTTCTTTTGGAAAAAACAGGAAGCTTTACTGTTTAGTAACAGAAACAGTAGCATCAGCAGAGCCTAAAATCCTCATTCTCAAGTACTTCCTAATTATTATTTAAAAACTATATATAAATACAAAACCCACGAATAAAGCCATGAGTTTTTAAAACGAACTTGTCTTCCATATTTTTTTCCTCTTATATCATAACACCAAAGGAAGAGAAGTGGGACTGAGACTTCTGCCGACAGCCTATTCCAAGTAGATAGTTTTGCCATCAATAATTTTTGATTAGGCTTTAGTCTAGCATCTTTTATTTTATTCTTCAAAGATGAAAGCGTTTTCTATTGACAACTGATTCAAAACAATAAGAGGCCTCAATTATGGCTAGTGATTTAACGGTTGGACTTTTAAATCATAAGACAATAAAACTTTCTTCCCCTCTGCTAGTGTCTGTCTTTGACAATCCTCTTTCTAGAACGGTGGTGCTCCAAAGCTACTTCCCATGGCTCATGAAGCCTTGTGTAGGCATGAAAAGTCAGTATATCCTATTAGGTTCAGCTCTAAGATTGATATATCCCAGAAATTCAGTACATATGGTAGCTTGAAATGTAGAGAGAAAAACAATAATCACTGTTTACTAAACCAGGCAGACAACAGAGGCACTTAGTTTTATATGCAACCATTTTGCACATAATGTATAAAAAGGTGCATAACCGGTTTTAGGAAAGAATGAAAAAATCAGTAAGTTGACTCTACCCTTCTTTTTCTTTCCTTTACAAACATAACATTGGTTTTACTTAGGCTTCAGTGTTGATTTACTGTTGATTCATACAAAATTTTAGCACCATTTTTTATTTAATGTGATCCACCCTGTAAACCCACCACACCAAGACATTCGGCCTGAAAATATCTAAATTAATGACTAAATATCGTTGGCACCTTAGATGCTGTCTTGGGAAATTTTATTCTAGGGAGACTATTATTTAATCTAGGTCTTAACCTCCTCTACTATGCCCTTCTATATTAGGTACTTCTGTTCTCATTGCCTTTTTAATTTCTTTTCTTGCTACAAATTTTATACTTGGACATTATTACTCATAGTAACTGTATTTACACTTTAACCAAGCTGATCTTTTATAGTTGAGCAAAATAGTCTTCCCATATCCTCTCCTGAATTAATGCAGGTTTGCAGCTCACCTTTGCAGCTCTTTGCAGAACGCATATGCATTCTGCCTACCCAGAGACTTCAGCATTTGACCCTCACTTGGTGTTGGAGCAGCCCTCATGGACAGTCCACATTTGATTGACAGTCAACATCCAGGATTACCTTTATTCTTCCTGGGTGTAAACACACTGCCAACATTACTCATACACTGAAAATGATACTCCATGTAAGTGACCTTAAAAATGTCCGTATGTCTTTATTTAACAGATATCTATCCATTCTTCCATGCCTTTTGACCAAATGCAGCTGAATATGGGGTTCCTTTCCTAAGTGGCTTCCACTTATCCAGGACATAAGCAACCTGCCATGCAAAGAAACTGTACGATATTCACTTTAAAACATTTTCTCTCTTCCTTTATCCTCCTGCCTCCACCAACACACATACAGGGGTAAGAATTTTCCTAGACTAAGTTTCCTATTTATCAAATTTCTACCCTTTTTGCTTCTTCTTTTCTACCATGGTAATACCACCATAGAAACAAAACAAAACCAAAAAATAATAGCCATGGCAAACCTAACAAGTGTTATCTTTTAGGGAAAAAATAATATTAATTGAGCATTTGCTGAGTGCCAGGAACTTAATATACAGGATCTTATTTTAATCCCATGAAAAATATACAGAAGTTGTAAACAACACACAGGATTTGGGACTGATTTACAGTTCTTTGCAAAATACGTTTCTTGGGTGAATTATTTAACTTCTCTAACCTTTAATTTTCTCATCTCCCAAATGAGGGTAATATCATCTCCTTCACAGGGTTGCTTTGAATCTTAAAAACAGTCTTACATATGGAACTTGCATGTAAATGATGCTCAATAAATAGTAGTTATTAGTATTTATATACACATTTGAGAGATGAAACTGTGGTTCAGAGAGATTGTATAATGTGTAACAAGGTAAATAAATTCTAAATGATCAAAGTGAGACTCAAGCTTAACAGTCTATTTCTATGGCCACTGCCTTCCTCCCTCTGTGAGTAGAACAGAGTTGCAGATGCTTGAGCTATGCCTGATGTGGGGAGCACAGACCTTCCTGCTGGGGAGGCCCTGCCAGAAGTTTTGTAGCCTAAGGAATTGTTTGTTTAAGAGAAGAGAGAATTAGCAAGAATTTTTTTGGAGAATAGTTTCAACAAAGCCTTCACCATCAGAGGGGATGTCCCTAGGCACATCATGGGTCTACTAGCCTGACCGAGCCTCCCATGGGCTTATAGATGAATCCTTGAGAGGGTGGGTGACATCATGCCTTGACATCCCTCTCACAGAGCAGCCTAGAAGGCAGGGGGCTTCTCCTGTATGAAGCAGAGAACAGAACATGGCTTTGATTATTAAGACTCTATTATGAAACAACTTTGGCAGCATGCAGGCTCATCAGAAGGGGCAGAAGGAAGTCCTGCGGCTCTGCAGATGTGGTGCTGGCAAAAGAGGAGCACCCAGTGGAAGGAGCAACCTCGTCTCTCCAAAGATATGTGTGCTCCAAAACCCATCTCACCTTCATCAGAGATTAGGAGAAGCATTAAAGGATCCAGTGTGGTTACCTAGACTCACCTGTGAACACATCTGAGCCACAGAAAAGAAACGCATCACAGGAAGACAAAATCAGCTAAGACTGGAACCAAATAAATACAGGCTAAGACTGTCCATAGGATCCTAGTGGGCTCACTGACGAGACATGGAGAGGTTCACCCTACACGTACAGTTCAGAGTACAAAATAAGTCACCCATGTTTGTCAAGTAACCTGAAAACAAATGGTACAGAATCTACATGATGATAAGAACTCCATCACTGAGAATTCAGCCACCGAGAAAAGGGAATACTGCATATTTGAGAATTGGTTTTTAGTGTCCAAAGATGTTCTGAGGGTCCGCCTGGTCTAGCTTCCTACCAGTCTCACACTTTATGCCAACTACTTTGACTGCAGCCTTGAAGTGACAGTCTCTATATCTAAGAGTGACTTCTAGAGCTGTTCACAGTATGGGAATGAGGTATCTGAGCTGAAGACATGATACCAAAGAGCCTAAAATTACTGGTGCAGGCTTTCTTTGACAACTCTCACTGCCTTAATGTGCGGCTTAATGTGAGGTTTGTCCTACTCCTATTCCTCACTTTTATTAAACCATGCTTACCCGGAGATATGCTAGATTTCTGAGGGTTCAGGAAGAATCTAGGTAGATGTGCCCTGTTACACATGTTATTAAAGCCCATGGACATCATTTAGGGCTTTGCTTGGTTCCATTTTGCTCTATCATCTCTAGTCTTCTGTTTCATATGTCCATGACTGTGCCTGATCTTGGGAAACATTTTCTTTCCTTTTGTCACTGGGTGTCTAAGCTGTGTAAACCCTTAGTTCACCAGCCTAAGAGATATATCTCTACCACCACCTCCTTCATTCATTCATTCATTCAAAAAAGAGGGGCTGAGCATCTACTATGTTCCAGGCACTGAACTAGCTTAGGGTATGCATAGAGGACAAAGTACAAGTCCCTGACCTGATGGAGCCTGTAATCACTTTACAATCTCTTTCTATCTACCAGCAGCAACTCTGGATTAAAAGAATGAGCCTGTTAGTGTAATAGGAGAAAATGAAAGAACACCCAGCAGCCAGCCATGTCCAAAAGTGGAGGTTGAGGTCTTCTGTGGAACACACTGTGGGCCCATGGCAGGTCTGACTGCAGCGGATGGACACTGCTAGCACATCCCTCTTGGTGCATATGCCCAGGGTGCATATGCTCTCTCTCAGCCACTGCATGGTTCTTCAGAGGGAAAAAGCCACACGCAACCTATACTTGCTTCCTGATATGTGTTGTAGAGGGAGTTGTCTCTGTGGTGCAGAAACAGCAGGAGCCGACTCATGCCTTACAACACGTTAAGACATAAACTTTTGTGTGTGTCTGAGAGAGGGTCTCACTCTGTCACTCAGGTTGGGTGCAGGGGTGTGCTCACGGCTCATTGCAACATTGACCTCCCAGACTCAGCAATCCTCTTGCCTCAACCTCCCAAGAAGCTGGGACTACAGGCACACACCACCAAACCTGGCTAATTTTTTAATTTTGTAGAGATGGGGCCTCACTATGTTGCCCAGTCTGGCCTCAAGCATCTGAGCTCACATGATCCTCCCACCTCAACCTCCCCAAGTGTTAGGATTATAGACACAAGCCATTGCACCTGGCCATGTTTTTGAAACCCTAGTCTCTGGAACACTTGTTTTTTCTGTTCCCTCAATGGTCCTCTTTTCCCCTAGAAGCATACCTCACCACTTAATCCTGAGAGCCCCTGAAGGGTGCTGGCCTGGATTTTTGTACACCCCTCTTGCAACTAGATGAAAATGGCCAGGTCTTCTAAGATGAAAAGCAGCTACTTCCTGAGTTGTTCAGGCCAAGGAGTAGACAGACATCTAGGATATCCTGGTTTAGTCTAGCAAACTCCACAAAGGAAGCCTGGATTCTAGTCCTATATTGCCCTCAAATTAAGTCTGTAGCTTTGGGCAAGTCACTTTCTCTGTCAGAAACTCTCTATGTTGGTCTCTGTCAAAAGGAGGCAATAATTAACAGCAGCTGACATAAAAACACTTGTAAATGCTGGCTATTCAGTATTGGTAGTAATACATACCCTGCTTATTTTAAAGCATTGTTGTGAGCCCCAAATGAGATAATACATATGAAAGTTCTCTGAGTGAAATAAACCACCCAAATGTAAATTATTGTTGTTTGCCAAGTTGCTCTCTCAGAATGTTCAGGCAAAAATATAAATTATGCCAACGGTTGCTATGAAGCATAATTGAATGCAGACAAATACTTCTTTAGCACCTCCACATTCTTCCATACAACCACCACCAACACACCAGATAAAGACACCCGGCAGCCTTTGAAGGCTGAGTTAGGCAGAGCTGGTGGAAAGGGACGAGTGAGATCCCACACAACCACCTCTGCATAAACTGGCTTTGGAAATGGTATTTACTGATTTGGTCATCAATGGGAGGTAGGAAGCAAAGTGATCAGTTTTGCTTTCTCTTTTTTCAAATAAACAGGGTAGTTGTTAAACCAGAAGTGAATCTGATCCCGGCTTTAAGAGCAGTCAGCTGCATTCTGAAACAGGCAAAAATGTAAACAGAGCCCTGTAACTCTAGACTAGGGCAGAACAGCCATAGTTTCATAATGGGAGAGTCTACGGGCCCTGTGCCAAGAAAAATGAAATGTTACCCTGGGCCTTTAAACAGAATCATGTAAGAGCAGAGTGCGTATTTGTTTAACACACACACACACACACAAGACCTTTTTCTGTGCCAATACCTTTCTGAACTCTCCTCAATAAAAGCTGAAATCTCTGAAAACGTGGTACAGAACCAATATTGTTTGCATAGTCTCAGTCTTTAGTGCCAAAGGATTT
Organism: Callithrix jacchus; assembly: GCF_049354715.1. Taxonomy (NCBI): domain Eukaryota; kingdom Metazoa; phylum Chordata; class Mammalia; order Primates; family Cebidae; genus Callithrix; species Callithrix jacchus. The sequence continues at coordinate 95,836,633 of NC_133511.1, forward strand.
TTCTGCTGAACAGGGAGCTGTTTCTTTCTTTTCTTTCTTCTTCTTGTTCTTTTTTTTCTTTTCTCAAGTTCATTACAAAGTATGACTGTGAAAATAAAATAAATGAGCCCATTCCACCCATCCCTGTATCTGAATTCTATCGTATGAGTTGCCAATTGGTTTTCGAATCCTCTCATTCAATATCTGCTGTTAATTTGTTCGCTATTTCAAGAACTTGAAGACTGTCAGCAAAATACATGATGTATTATGAAACTTATAATTGGAAATAAAAACATCTGAAGCTTTTCTGACAGAGTAAACATAAAGTACTATTGCACTGATCAGAACAAGGGAAACGTGAGCAACCTTGTAGCTATTTGTGTGCAAACAATTAGAAATGCTGCAGAGAGTAAATCAACACTCAACTCCCACTTTGAAAAATGCTGAGAAAATTACATCTAAATGAGTGAATGAATTCAACATGGTTATGATAGGAAATGAAGGGAAGAGAGGAAAGAAAAACAAATCCTGCTCACACTTCCTTTGAAAATGCGACTCAACGGACTTTCTCTTCCTATTTCAGCCATTTTAGAATTACACTGCCTAGGCCTGATCTAATTTTCCTGCTAGAGAAGTTAAGGCACTTCCTCCACAGTTACTAAATCTGACAAATTACACCTGGGTCCACTCTAACGTGAAAAAATGTGCTCTTTGTTCCTGACCCCTTGGTCAGCCTAGAGATCAAATTCCTGGACATTGGAAAGCCCCACTCATATTCATTAAAAGCCACGGGAGACCAGCTCTGTATTTCTGTTCAAGAGAAGAACAAGGTGCAGGCTTTCGCTGAACAATACAACTGCTCTGCTCCAGTCGGCAGAATATAGACCTTTCACTTTTTGCAGCTTGGCTGCTGATCAATTAGTATGTGGATTTTTTTTTTTTCCTGCACAGCATCTTAGTATCAAAAGAGCAAAAGAAGAGCCTAGTCCCACGAGCGAGTTTACCCCAAACCGCTTGTGTTAAAAAGCTGGCTACAGATTCAGTAATCAAAAATACAAAGATGATTTCAAAATTCTACCTTCCCTCTACCCTGGCCAGACATGCCATTAGTTACCACAGTGGCTAATATTTGACAGATTAAAATTTTTTCCCCTTTCTAAGCATACTCAGCCTTTGGGAAAGACATTCCAGAGCTGAGAGTGAGTCACAAAGACAGAATTGGGCACCGCCTTGGTGGTGGAGAATCAATACTAGGGACGAAAGAAATCCACAAGCTCTCCCATGGTAAGAACTAAGCATGGGACTGACCCACCTGCCTGATAACAAAAGACCTTCTTCTTCTGCACTCCCAAAAAAGAATGAAAAAAGAAAATGACTTTAGGAGAAGTGAAGCAAATCTGTGGCTGAACTGTGAAAAAGATGTCAGATGCCTTTCTTGCAGATTCTTGGAAGAATGAGATAATGAAGGAATATATGCAGAAGCCACAAAACCAGCCTTAAGGCCTCCTGAGGTAAGAGTGCCCCCAGAGACTTCATCAACTCTTGCCTTCATGTCTAAGGAATCCCCTTTCCTTCCTAGACTTGGTATCCCACTTATAACGTCTTCACTTTAGGCCACTGGATTTTTAGACCCTTTAACCACATTCAAAGCCTTTTCCTTGGGGATCTAGTAAGTACTACAGAACATTACAGTTGCAAACGTATATGAATGCTCTGGTGTGTTGTAAGTTATTTTCTACATACAAATTCTTGTTAAATTGTAAATTAGAAACTATTACTTTAATTTTCCATAGTCTTGAGGTAGCTTTCAGCTGTGCTGCAAGTTATGAACGTGTAATGAATACAGACTAATCTTCTTCTTCTATAGCTAGACCAAGTCACAATCCATATTTTCAAAATACATGAATTATAGCTATTTTCCTAGTCTGATGGTATTTGCTTTTGAGAAACCTATGATAGACTGGAAATCATTAATATTAGGGTTCCTATTTTGATTTCTATTTTTAAAACCACCGGCAGTATCAGCAATGCAGAACTTAATACTTCCTCCAAAAAAGTCACTGAAAAAATTGGGAAATCAAACAATCAATTTACATTACTTTGGGTTGCAATATCTGTTGGGTTACTAAGCAGGAACTCACCTGTGAGTTAATCTCAGAGATGGAAAAAAAATCTAATTTCTGAAGGGAGAACTTAACCTATGGCATAAGTTCTCGAAACATTGCTTCTAGGCAAATTAATAGTAAACAAGGTTAAAAGTTGTATAAGATATTAAGGTAATTCAAGCATACCCACAAATGAGTATTGTCTTTTAAAACTGTAACTTTGGTGACCATTTAAGTGGGTGGCATGTGAAAGAAACTAGGGCAGACCTCATTCCTCATGTTTTACAACTAAATGAAGAAGTTAAGTGACTCACCTAGTGTTACCCAATGAGCAGAAGGTGAACTAAGGATAAAACTCATTCAATCTCACTCCTAGTCCTGTAGTCTCCTTATGAAGGTTGACAAAGGTATAAAGTACTTTGGAAACGCCAACACATCACTATTAGTAGTAATAGGTAACACTTATTAAATGCTTAGTCCATGCTGGGAAGTCTTCGATGTGCTGTGGATGCATTAATCCTATCTTCCTAACAACCATGAAACTATAATGTTTTTTCCCATTTTAGAGATGAAACAGAGCCAGGCAGATGTTAAGAAACTCACCCAAGTTCCCACACCACTGTAAAAGTGGTAGAGATGGCAAATACTGCCCTCCCTAGCACAGAAACACTAATGCAGACATTCCTAAGTCAATGTTCAGATCATCAATAGTTTTGGGAATGTTAATTTTGATGAAATATATTCACAGTGAGATCCAAACTATGGATGCCTCTCCAAAATATATGATAAACTGAAATATCCATTTTGTCAACCTCTGTATTCTTGATCAAAATACAAAGTATCAACAATTCCAATGGATGGGGCAAAAACCATTTACAGATCTTCCTCATTGTAAAGAGATGCTCAATAGGAAATGGTTGAAGCTTTGTGGAAATCTCAACAGACATTACGTTTAATGACAACTTTAGGAAAACACTTCAGAAGACTGATTAGTGCTTATTTTCTTGACTTTGCTCCCCTTGCCAGTATTAAAATTAAAACATCTTAAATGACATCCATCCAGTTCAGATATAAACTTTGTCTGCAGTTTGCACCACCACCAAAAACAGACCATGCCTGTCATATCACATCTCTGAATTACTCTGTTTGTTCAGTTTCTTGAGATGCTGCAAGACCCGCCTGAGGACCAAAATCATTCCCTCATTCATCACAGCTGTAATCTGGTTTAGCTGAACCCTGTCCTAAACAGATTTGAATCAGCTCAGATAATGGAGGAAGTTTGTTGCTGTCATCATTTCTGCAACTATCAATCCAAGGATCTCTGAATGTCCTGCTTGCTCAGGAATAGCCTTAAATGTCCTACATCTTTTAAAGATTTTTCAAAAGCAATCTTAAATTATTTTTAAACAATTGATCTTAACTTGCATGTAGAGCGTCTCTGCCCATCAGAGGTCATCCCTCAACTACTGCACAGTCATTAAGAACTGGGCTGTGAAGCTGGAAATGCTTTCTCTCCTGCCCTTTACCCAGAAATGCTAATATCAACATCCTACATGACCCAGAGATAAGTTTTCAGATTACAGTTTGACAGGACTGATTTCTGCTGTTTATTCTCTTACCCTTTACCACGTTCTCACACGTTAAAAATAAATAAATTGACATACCTTGCTAAAGCTAGGTATAAACTGGATCTGCAGATTATAACCACCAATACCACATCCCCACCCACGCCACCCTTCAGTCATGCTATATACCCTGGAATCAGACTTGCCAGTTTCAGATCAAACCTCTTACTAGCTGTGGCGATTCTTGAGCAATTACTTAACTTTCTGCAACTGTGTTTTCTTATCTATCAAATGAGAATCAGAATAGTGCCCATCTCCTAAAGGTATTTTGAGGATTAAATGAGATAACACATATACAAAAAACTTAGGACAATGCCTGGCATATAGGAAGTACTTAATTAAGAGTTCAAAATCATTGTTGGGGTTGATTTTAAACAGAAATGTACTTTCTGTACCCACTCACCAGTCTTTCTGGATACCAACTCGTAAAGCTAGACAAAAATTATAGAAAATATCTCAGCCTTTTAATTTACAGAGAACAGGCCAAACTGTGGAGTAAAGTGGCCAATCTGAATTCAGTCTGCCTGTCTTTTTCCAGTCCTATCCACAACTCCTAGGCAAGGACGAGGATAGTCTTCTGTACTGGATGAGTAAAGGTTAGTTCTTCTGCTCTATATACACACACAGGTTAGTTTTGGTCTATATACACCCTCAGAAAAATCCTAGAACTTGCTAATATTGACAATCATTTAGTTTAATACTCCCATTTTAAAGATTTTAAAAAACTGACTCTAGGACCTAAATGACTTTCCTAAATTCATATAAATACTTAGTGGAAAAGCCCAAGGCCAGAAAAATTATAATTCACAACCTAAGCAAACTACCTGATACTCTCTTAAATCCACGGCAAACTTTACCTATCTTATCCTCATTATAACTCTCTAAAATAGGTGTCATCTTCACCTCTTAGAGATGCAAAAACTGAGGCTCAGAAACTGTGAAGTAACTCCTTTAAAACCTGAAAACTGTCAACTGATAGAGTCAAGACTGACATGCTTCTTGTCTGGCCCCCAAGTATATATGCCCATTTCAAGTTTTCCAGAGCTTAGTTCTGGGAATTCTAGCCCCAGCTCTCAATCAGTAACTTCCAGAGGGAACTTTAAAATAATATGAACTGCTCAGCTTCATCTCAGGAAGGAGAATCAGAGTCTCTGGATGTGGGGCTTCAGAATCTGTATTTCCACAGAGCTGGAAATTCTGATGTGTAGAGAGATTTGAGAAACCCTAATCTAAGCAAGATATTTTATGACTGCTTCAAGTACAAAATGAGTTACCTAAGGCTGAGGGAATGTTCAGTGTAGCTGAATCTGTGTAAAGGGCAGCATGGTGACCTCCTCTCAAATCCTTCTGTGTCATATAGACACTCACCCGGACCCAGTAGAATAAACATATACAGCCAGCCCTCCATAATCAGGGATTCCGCGTCCAGGGATTTAACCAACCAATGATAGAAAATATTAGAAAATGGGCCAGGCACGGTGGCTCATGCCTGTAATCCCAGCACTTTGGGAGACCAAGGCAGGCAAATCACCAGAGGTCAGAAGTTCAAGACCAGCCTGGCTAATATGGTGAAACCACATCTCTACTTAAAAATATAAAAATTATCTGGGTGCAGTGGTGAGTGCCCATAATCCCAGCTACTTTGGAGGCTGGGGCAGGAGAATCGCTTGAACCTGGGAGGCAGAGGTTGCAGTGAGCAGAGATCACACCACTGCACTCCAGCCTGGGCAACAGAGAGAGACTCCATCTCAAAAAAAAAAAAAAAAAGAAAGAAAAGAGAAAATATTAGAAAAAGAATTGCATCTGTGCTGGATATTTTTTCCTGTCATTATTCCTTAAACCATAAAGTATAACAATGATTCACATCATATTTATGTTGTATTAGGTATTAAAGTAATCTAGAGATGATTTAAAGTATACATGAGGATGTGCATAGGTTATATGCAAATACCACACTGTTTTATATAAAAGTCTGGAATTTTGTTACCTGCAGGAGGTTCTGGACCAATCCCCCATAGATACCACAGGAGGGATGACTGTATATATCTAGGAAAGCCTTAACTCTCATTGATCTTGCCTAAAGGGCTTTCTATCACAATGAAAGCAAGTATTGCATTTTGCAGCAGTACAGTATGTATTTTGTTAGAAATACAGAAATAAGGTTTCCTTCCATCCTCATCATTTTCCTTTAAAGCATGTAAGTCTGAGCCATGTTTTCTTGGTACTGAGCTAAAAAACAATGTGGAAAACTGTTTGAATCATCACTTACCAAGGTGCACCGTATATCCTGAATCCCTTCACTGTTACCTCCGAATCTTGTAAGTAAATACTGTTTGTCAGAAGGGACTGAACATTGTCAAAGTCCTCTGGTTTCAATTTGGACACAGAGGGGAAACGGTAGTAGTCCTGTTTAACAAGGTCTGCCATGAATTCCTTATCAAATGTCAGTTCATGATTCCCAGCAATCACTATTTTATATTCATATGGCAGGTTTCCTGAAATAAGAAAAAAGAGCACCAATTAGCACGTTTATTTCCCATCACAAAGTACAACAGCCAAGACTATGTGATTAGCAGACAGCTCACCCAAATGAAATAGCGCACACATTCCTTTACATTTCCATGTGAACCAGAATTTATGACTACTCCTTTATGCTAACAAAAATGACAATAACGGGAGATAGGAAGCTGCTAAGTAGCTAAAACGTTGCTAAAAAGACATTAAGTTTTCTAGTTCCATTTCCCTCTCCGGTATGCTACTTATTCATTGTGATGAATCCACACTTTATATTTATCCAGTAAAAATCACTTTAATCATGATCCTCAAGAAAAGGTCTGGACCTAGTTGGGTCCTCAAAACATAATCTAACCACCTACTCTTAATAACTCAGATAACTACTAGATTTTTAATACATCCTTCACACAAAAGTCAAATATTTCAAGACTGACATACATGAAAGGAACCACATAGTACAATTTCATATTTCAATTCTAATTTTAAGTTTACCTTTTGGCTTGTGAATAAAAAGAACATTAGTAAGGCCCCTGATTAGAAGGCTAACTTTCCTCCCATTGGGATGGGAGAAGAAACTGTAAAGCTTAACCCCCTTTTAATATTTATGGTATGGAAATGTGAGTTCTCGGCGTGTGCTTTTTATGCAAAAGTTTCCCGATCGAAATGAGATAATTCTGGGAAGAAGAATGAAAGCTATAAGGGAAAACCCAAACACCAGACTTCTGCATAGATTTATAATGTTTGAATAAAGTACAGGTCATACATATTAATAACTCACCGTGATGCTATAAGAACCAAAATCCAAAGGGAGATAGTGCCAGGCAGCTGTCCCCACCTGAAATTAATGCTCTTTCCTTTACTCTACCCATCCCTCAAGCCTCACTGTTGATCTGCTGCTCTTTTATTATATTTTATTTTGGAGGAAAAAAGGGTGGGACAATGGCACCTTAATTCTAGCTTTCTGAGACCTGTGGGTCCAATGCAAAATTAATGTTTCCTGCTATTCCAGGAAGAATTAAAGTTACCACTAGCAGGAAATGGATACAATTGTTGTAAGAACTGGTTCTTACCAGCAAGCCAGAGTCTCAGTGATTTCATTAAGAAAGCTTAGTGGGGAAGATAATTTTGTGAGGGAGACAAGGGAAACAAGTTCTGTCGTCAATCCGCTTGGATTTCAGCAATTCAAACTCTAAAGATTACACTGCCAAGTCCACACAGTCTCAGCAGCACATCACAAACGTATTTGCTAATATTGAAGCAGTTTTGAAGACTGCCAGATCATGTTTTGTAATATTATCGTCTTTTCTTCGGCTATTAATTGTTAGATTTTTGACAATAATAAAATTGCATATATAGCAAGGGCAATAATAGGGAGGCTTAAGAGAGAGAGGAAAGAAGTCTGATAGAAAATAACATCGCAGAGAGAAGAAACCAGAAACATTGAGGCCAAGTATCAATGGATATCTTTGACTACTAGCCCACAGTGCTGTGGGTCATGTCTTTGGCCTCCATCATGTGCAAGGCTGTGCTGAAGAGTTCACAAATGAGTAGGAAGCCTCCCTCAAATGCATGTTTATGTGAATTTAGTAATTAGGAGTGTGATGTACATAGCAAAGTTGCTTGGATAGAATGGTGGTATTTTACACAATTCCCACACTTCAAGTGCACAAATTCCCAGCACTGCATATGCTAGAAATGTGAGAGGCCCTACAACTCTAATATCATGGCTCTGTGACCCTATGGGCCTAATATTGCTCCCCACCCCAATTTGCCTGTGCTCCCAAAGCTGGAACAGGCTAAAATGTTTTACTAGGAAGCAATCTGTTCCAAGACAGGTCCTAACTGTGTGATTTTTAGAGCAAAGAATTTTACCTGTACAAATCACACTGCAGTTGCCCAGTTCCCCTTTAATCATTCACAACGAAGTACTCACTGTAAACCCTTTCATTATGCGCCACTGCTTTTGCAGGAAGCCTGAGTTTCTCAATTTATCCTCATTTTAGGGCTCTGGTTCAGGGGCAGCGTGGGTGAGACTAGCCACTATGGCAAAAGAAGTATATTTTCCCCCTTCAGACCAGGTTTTTCCTTTTTCTTTTTCTTTAAGTGAAACTGTTGCAAAGTAAATCTTTCTCAGAAAGACAGGCATCTTTGGTGTATTTTAAATCAAAGTTTGAAGACTCACATAAAAAGGTAGCCACCAAAATGAAGAGCCACAGAAAAGGTGATGATATTTACACATCACCAACAAACTCATCTCTTTCCGAGAGTCCAATAGTAGCTTCCAACTTCCATCCTCTGTTACTGATGTTATGAGATTGTCTGACATATTTTCTTTTTTGCTGAACTGACCTTTCATCTATAATCTGCCAACCTTTATGTTTTATATGAAAAGTATAAGCAGAGCAGCTGACAAATCTCCTGTTACTTGATGGCATTTTCGTTTTTTTCCAGACTAGATTAATTTGGAAGTCTCTGCAGTGAAGCTTCAAACTTCTTGGTATTCAAATAGCAACCCTTTAAAATTGTCAGGCAAAGAGGTCCCTGCCTTTATCCATTTTATTCAGATCAGGCCATCTAAGCCGACCTGCTTGTATAAAGAAAACCAAGGCCATGTATGTATACTCTAACATGGAAAAAAAAATCCTTGCTCTGAATGACATAAAGAAGTCTACTGACCAGGCACAGTGGCTCACACTTGTAATCCCAGCACTTTGGGAGGCTCAGACAGGCAGATCACATGAGGTCAGGAGTTTGAGACCAGCCTGGCCAACATGGTGAAACCCCATCTCTACTAAAAATGCAAAAATTAGCTGGGCGCAGTAGCAGAAGAATTACTTGAACTTGGGAGGTGGAGGTTGCAGTGAGCAGAGATTGCTCCATTGCACTCCAGTCTGGGTGACAAGAGCAAATGTCTCAAAAAAAAGAACCCTACCAACAAACCAACCAGTTTCATTGTTTCCAAGGCATGGTATATGTTCTACTAATTATACACAAGATTATTTTAGGTGACATGGAAATGTCAAATAACTTTGTATTTTAAAACTACTTTTAAGAATTCATTGTTTGGACAAATACAATATAAAAGTGTAAGTACTTATATATAGCTTCCTTTTTTCTATCTTTACATGTAAAGTAAGAGATAATTTAAAGAAAATTACTGAGCAAATAGTAGAGGTAACTCACAGGTATAACAAAGTGGCAATGAGAGCAAGTGTATTAATGAAATGTGGGAAACTTGCTCATCAGCTCAGGTTAGAGATACAGAATATAAGTAAGACCATAAACTCACAAAGGCGGTATTTGAGTCTTACCTATTCTGTATCTTCTGCACTTAGTGCTTTCACATAAATAGATACTCATGAACTGAAGTAAACTAGGTCCTCACGGCTACTTGACAGTTCTAAGTGCCCTACACTCTAGCCACTACCTCCCCAAGCAGCCATCACAAAATTTGTCCAGGCTCTAACTGAGCCCCTCTCCAGTCATGCAATATATTCTCTAACCACATGTATAAAGGAGGGAAGGTCTCTTCACTTCTGCCTTTTCACTTTTCCATCACTCCATCTGTTTGCATCTTCTCCTCTTTCTAACAGAGGTTGAGCATCCTTTATCTGAAATGCTCAAGACCAGAAGTGTTTTGGGTTTTGGGTTTTTTCAGATTTTGGAAAATTTGTGTTATACTGATTGAACATTTCAAATCCAAAAATCCAAAAGCTTACATGCTCCAGTGAACATTTCCACTGAGTGTCACGTCAGTGCTCAAAATGTTTCAGATTTTGGAACACTTTGGATTTCGGATTCTCATAGCAGGGATGTTTCCTTTGCAATGTGCCTCTTAATCTGATTCCTCCCACTCCCACAAGCACCTTCCTTTTCCAGACACCTCCTCTCTTGATATTTTGGGCCTCTCTCTATTAATACATTAAATCCTCCTCCTTAGTGAGTTTATATTTACTCACTCCAAGAAAACAGAAACAAACAACGCTAGACACATACACACACACGTGCCTCAAACATGATCTTAAACATTCCTTGATCTTGCTGCTGCTTTGAGATGCTTTCTCATTTTACTACTAAACTTCTAAAAAGAGGATTCCATAAGCTTGCTGCTGGTAGGACAAATTCAGCCCTCAGATGTGTTCTGGTTAGCCCTCAATAGAGTTTTATATTTATTTATTTATTTATTTATTTATTTGAGACGGAGTTTCGCTCTTGTTACCCAGGCTGGAGTGCAATGGCGCGATCTCAGCTCACCACAACCTCCGCCTCCTGGGTTCAGGCAATTCCCCTGCCTCAGCCTCCTGAGTAGCTGGAATTACAGGCATGCACCACCATGCCCAGCTAATTTTTTGTATTTTTAGTAGAGACGGGGTTTCACCATGTTGACCAGGATGGTCTCTATCTCTTGACCTCATGATCCACCGGCCTCAGCCTCCCAAAGTGCCGGGATTACAGGCGTGAACCACCGCGCCCAGCCGAGTTTTATATTTTTAAAGTATTGAACTAGCATCTAGAACTCAGGAAATATCACCCAAAAGTTTCTGTATTTCCAGCTTCCTGTGGAAAATCAAAAGATCAGGCAACACTGACCCCCAGTCTGCCAACAGATCTCCCCACTCTGATTTCTTCTCATACAGACCACTTGCCACATTTGTTTTGCCTGATGGGCCACTATACTATTAGATTTCACAACGTACTGCCAAATGGTTACTCAAAAGTTACTCAATGCAATCTGGCTCCTGCTTCTACTCTCCTTCCAAACGCTTCCCTGGAATGTCACTAATAACCCCCTAATGGCCAAAGCCCAGGCTTTTTCTGAATTCTGACCCCTCTGTTAATCAGACTACAATGGTGTGATGCGTTCCCTTGATTACTGCTGTGGCACTCTCCAAGTTCTCCCCCTTCCTTTCTGATGCTTCCTCTCTTCTTCTTCCTCAGCTCCTTTTGCATCCCATCTCATCTGCAAGCTTATTCCATGACACTCTCTTTCTTCATCTTTACATCTATGGATAATATTTAATAATTTCTTACTGTGCTTCTCACATTTGTATTCCTAATAATTCGATTTAAACTGTGGAGGCAGCATGGGGATAAGAATGAGGACTCTGCAGACTCTGCCACATGTTAACTGTATGATCTTGGAGATTCCTTATGTTCTCTAAAGTGTACTAGCAAAATGGGATAATAACGACACCTACTTCATAAGTTTTGGCACAGATAAAATGAAATATAGCCTCTAAAGCACGTGCATGGTGCAGAGTAAACCACCAGTGCATGTTCACTATTATTACCCCATTTTTGAGTTTTGCTTTTGCGTGTGACTTGTTCCCCATAGACTTAATGAATAGATGATGGCTTGTGGTTCCTTCTTGACCCAAAGTCCCTAGTCCCATATCTTCAAAATGGCAAACACACAACTCAAATTTGTTGAGTAAGTGAAGGAATGAATCAACCTCCACAAGATTTGCTGGGAGCTTCCTTAGAATTCCAGGAACTTGGTTTGTCCTCTTGGGCTATGGCAAAGTTTAAGCCAATGTCACATTTTCTTCCAAGTTTAATCCCTAATGAAGTGTTCTGTTCCTTCTCCCCAACATCCAGTCTACCCGACTAATCTCCAGCTCTTTTTAAACTACAGTTTTTGCAAATATAAATAGGGTAAAAATAAAATACTGCTTCTAAAGTTTGGTGAGGACTAAACAAGATCCTGCATATAAAGAACCTGCACAGTTTCTGACACTTCATATTCACTCAATAGACATTAGCTGTGTTGTTATGTTATTGTCCTGACCACCCTTCCCAACTGCCATCAATAAATCATTGGTTTATCCACAAATTGGATCACTCCCTGAGGCCAGGCACAACATCACTACTCTCAAAGCAAAGCATCTGGAAAAAAAAAAAACAACTTTGATTTTTCTCATGAAAGAAACTGACATGTTCCAACATGTCCTTCAAGCTAGCAAAAGTATTATTAGGTCAAATAAGCATTTGGATCTAAAGGTGAAGGTCAGTGGGCCTATGAGGCCTCCAATCTGAACACAATGCAAACACAGAACCTCTGTCAAGATGATCTTAACTTCGCACGAGGTATCCCCTGAACACACAACTTCTTGCCTCCTTCTCTTGCCCAGATGTCTCTCTCTTCCAATAATTACCAAATGCCAAAAAATGTGTCAAGAGTGGCCTTTCATTCAGAAATGAATAGTATAACCTGTAATAGACAGTATCCAGACTGTTTCTCTAAGAGTGACTACTTGTGGAATATCTCCAATTTCTTCTTAGAATCAGGTGGGGGTGTTCTTCTATGAGCATGTAGCCAGGAACAAATGATCTAGAAAAGTTTAAGATCTTCAGCTATGCACATGTCTGATGAACTCTATAACAATGTTAAACAAACACATAGTAACTTATGTCAAAGTCAGCATCCCTCCCTTATAAAACTGTACATTTAACATGGCACTTATAATGGCTCCAATGAATCACAGCGCATGAACCCCTAAGGTTCCTCCAAGACAATCTGGGGGTTTGAAGTTGTGCTCCCCGAGGCCTCCCTGGGGCTGGAGAAGGGCAAAGGGGAACGACCTTCTCTGAGGTTCACCACATCAGCCAGGCTTTCCTTGATTTTACCATCTGGTGAAAGATTTTATCATTTGAAGAAAGTTACCCTGGCTTAAAAAAAATTAAGGAGAAACCACCGATTCATGCAACTCCCATTTTATGGATGAATAAACTGAGTGCCAGAGAGGTGCTGTCACTTACTAAGCACAGTCACAGGCCACAGGTAGGGCCAGAATCTAGCTCTTTGGCTCCCAGACCAGTAGTTTTTCAGATGATTCCAAATATGTGACAACTTGATGAAGGTGGACGTAAGACCGACTCTTACATGGATCCTCCTCATGCCAGTCTCCATCTACGATAATCTCTTATCTAATTCTAGGCATTTAGGAACCTTTTTGTTTGTATCCATGAAACAGAACTCTCCATTCTAGATGCTTCTCTGGCTGTATCACAGACTTCTCTTCTCCTGTATGGGCCATGAGGCAGTGTCAGCCTCACACTATGACAACACATATCCTGGCTCAATTCAAACATTCCTCAAATGCTACTGCAGCTATTGCTGTAATTTCTTACCTACAGGCTCCCAGGATAATGTGGGAGCCTACACAATGAAGAGAAGGCTATAATTATGAGGATTAGGATACGACCTTGATAGGAGAAAGGAAGTCTGAGGTAATAAATTCAAACACCTACATGAGTTAGGGAGGTAAAGAAACAATATGAATTGAGCTGAACTAGGTGGAAGGTAACAGAGAGTAATGAGGACTGTGGGCATACGTGCATCAGCATTTTAGAATAAACATATACAAGCACTGCTCTGGCCAAACATGATTTCCTCCCTAGCTTGCCCTTCTCCCTCAATACAAGTTAATGTTTCTCAAAATTAAGTATCATACAACTGTAATCTGGTTTCTGCTAGAAATCATTATAGAATGAATTCCCCTAGAAAACTCAAGTTTAGGTCAAACCAAAATCCAAAGTCAATTCCAGAACATTCACTTTTCCCAGGAATCTGCCTGTGATATGGTTTGGCTGTGTCTCCATCCAAATCTCATCTTGAATTGTAGTTCCCATAATCCCCACGTGTTTTGGGAAGGATCCAGTAGGAGGTAATTCAATCATGGGGATGCTTAGCCTCATGCTGTTCTCATGATAGTAAGTTCTCACGAGATCTGATAGTTTTATAAGAGACTTTACCCCGTTTTGCTCAGCATTTCTCCTTGCTGCTGCCATGTGAAGAAGGGCGAGTTGGCTTCCCCTTTTAAGGCCTACCCAGCCTTGCTGAACTATGAGTCAATTAAACCTCTCTCCTTTATAAATTACCTGGTCTCAGATATATCTTTATTAGCAGTATGAGAACAGACTAACAGAGCCTGCCACCTGTTGGAAGACAACTCTTGCCCCATACTCTTCATTCTTCATGAACGGGGAGTATGGAAAACAGGAGTGACCACAATGGCTCATCAGGTTGTGGTTAATATCAAATATCCTTTCCCCAAACCCTTTTATAAATCAGACATCTGGTAGGCAAGGCTAATTGATCACTATCTCTTATTTACTCCTGCTAAAACCAAGAGAAAAACCCCAGTATTCAGCAGTAGTACTTGGTGAAAGAGAGCCTTCAAAAGCAAACATGGGTTGTTGTTTTCCAATGTAAAAGAAACCTGGTTCCACAAAGCTGACATATTTTAAGATCGCCAATCCCTTTGCCCTCTCTCCTCTATTCTCCTAAATTATAGATTTTGAAAATATATAAGGAAACCAAAAATGTCTGTGGTATAACACTCACAGTCAGTAAAGCTCATTCTGCAGCAGGAGGAAAAACAACAGAGATGACACGACAGAAGAAAAACTTGCCATGGCTCCCAAGTGCTCAGAAAAATCAAATTCACAAGGCACAGTCTTCAAGCTCACTTTCCTTTGGCCATGTGCTAGAAACAAGAGCTAACTTGTTGGGATTTAAAAGAATCAAACATATATATAATCAGGCTTATTATCACAGGACTGTTTCTAAACAAGAGATATATAACAATTTGATCATATTTCTGAAACCCGCCTGCAATGTGGCAGTGCCGGGGCCTGTTTTAAAACACTGCTGCTCCCTAATGCCAGCGATACAAAGCAACTTTGTTATACCCAAGGCACAGAGAAGGAGGGCATTTTTCCTATTTAAAATTATTTTTGTATGTTTAATATTATAACTCCAGCAGGAACAGGGAAAATGTAAAACCTTGAAATGAGGAATGAATAAGAATAACCTGGGCTTGAAAACTGGCCAAGCAGAAAATTCTGCAGGAGGATGAAAGGCAAAAAGTAATACCAATGGCTAGGAGCATGGAAGAACTATGAAGCTCAGGATGGTCTAAGGAGACGTTTTATCTAATCTTGTCTTGGCAATTACTGGGGGCTGACAGCAGAAAAGGGCTGAGTCCAGCCTGGAGGTGAGGAGGGGGTTCTATGAGCTATGAGGAGGCAGAACCAACTTTTTGCTGCTGTACCCCTGGCACCTAAAAGAATGCTTGGCACTTAGTTGGTACCCACTGCATACTTGTTAAATAAATGAATGGATCTCCAGAAATCCCCCTTGGCTCCAAAGTTTGCACTCACTTGCCTCAGCTACAAAACCACTGGAAACATTCAGTCAGGGCAAGCTCTGTCTCTGACCTCAGTCTGTCCCCCGTCAGGCTCCATTAATTTTCACAAGTCCTGACAGCTCTAACGTTAATACTCACACTTGCTGATGGAGCCACACAGCAGGTTCAGACTGCTACCTTCTCCTCTGAAACTCATGCATTAGGGTTTCTTCCATGCTTGCAATGGGAAACCAAGTCTAAGAAATATTAAACACAGAAAACTATATTACAATAATGTCAGGGCTGAGCCAGAAACCCAGGAGAATGCAGGGGGATGTGGAGTGAAAGCCCAGTGGTCCACCACAGGAATTAGCACCAGTGTAAGACACCACAGCAGAAATGCTCCCTCCTCCACTTCAGCCACCTCCATAAAGAGAATCCCAAGGCACCAGGAGATGTGATAAACCTTACTTCACACAAAGGAGACAAAAGTCCACTCCCCTTCCCTCACAGTAGTCACTACTGCATTGCACTGATGGCAGGTAACAACTGGGAAGTGCAAACAATGGGGAAGCAGGCCATTAGTACCCATAATTTTTAGACCATGAAAACAGTCCAGAGATTTTATTGCTGCTCAAAAACTCCTTGTTTGTAAGCATTCTTGCCTCAACCATAGCCTTCTTCCAACACAACTTTTTATGACCTAAACACACACGTACACACTCACACATACTCATTCACACTTACATATATTTTTTAAGACAACCACAAGGCAGTAAAAATGAATGGCAATATCCACCTTGCTTCCCAGCTGAGTATCTCTAAGTTGCCACCCAAAACAACATGGCATGTTCTAAATGGGAATCCCTAGTGGTAACTGTCCACCTAAATGCAACTCCAATTATATTCCAGTATTGCATTTGGCTGGACAACAAGAATGAATCATAAAGGAGACTCTTCCACTGTTTATTTTATCTGAACTTCCCTTTACAAATGAGGACCTTGGCTTAAGAAAGATTTATACAACAAATTCAATCTGAACAATCAGACTAGCTTCTAAAGACCCTTCAGTCTACTTCCTCAAGCAGTAGAAAACTGCATCCAAATCAGGGTTCCACTGGATAGTCACAAGAAGAACTGGTGAAGGCATTGTCAGTTTTCATCTGGATCAGCTGTGTACATGTTTATATAACTTGAACTTAGAGGAATACATAAATATATGGCATAAAGGAAAGAGTGCAGACTTTGGAGTCAGGCAGATTTGGGATCAAGTTCCTGATTCTGTCACTTATTACCTGTTAAACTGAAACTCCAAACACACTATTTAAGCTTTACATTACTGATCCGAAAAAAAGAGAATAATTGTACAGTCTACCTTATGAAGTGGGTGTGAGAGCAGGAAAGGATCAAATACAATACTTGCCACAAAAAGGATGATAATTCTTATTGTTATTATTATTAGAAATGGAGTTTTACTCTGTCATCCAGGCTGGAGTGCAGTGGCATGATCTTGGTTCACTGCACCCTCCTCCTCCTGGGTTGAAGCAATTCTAGTGTCTCAGCCTCCCAAGTACCTGGGATTATAGGTGCCTGTCACCATGCCCGGCTAATTTTTTGTATTTTTAGTAGAGACAGGGTTTCACCACGTTGGCCAGGATGGTCTCGAACCCCTCAGCCTCCAAAAGTACTGGGATTACAGGCGTGAGCCACCATGCCCAGCCTATTATTGCTATTTTTATCTTGTCTTCTGTTTTGCGACATAACTTAGTTCAGAATAAGGAGTCCATCTCCTACTTTCTACCTCTTTAAAAGAGTATTTAATAAATATCTTTAATAAACTAGTAGTGTTGGCTGACAAAGTCTCCGATGAGCTAAAGAATGATGTTTATTTTTCCCCACAAAGCCTTTTAAAAGCAACTGAGAAAAAGGTGTTCCTTCCAGCAATAATTAAAATGAGTGGCAATTATTCTACTGAATAATTAGAGGAACAAATGCAAAGCCTGTGTGTTTGCATTTTAAACCATTAAGTATGGTGATGATCAAATTAAATAAAAATAACATGAGGCATAAATGCCATCTCTTTTAAAAGAAATAATTTTAGAGGCTCTTAAAATTTCTCCCCTCCTTAAGCCTACAAATAAGAATTTTAAAAATCTTTTTGTAATGATAACCATTATTTTTGCATGCTGAAATAACATTTGGGCACATGATGCAGGATTTCAACATGCAGGAATTCTGCGGCAGGGCTACAGAAGCCAGAATGGAGGGTTGACAGTGGAAATAAAATCTCTGCTTTAACAGCGCCACTGGGGCTAGATGAAAATGGTCTTCCAGAACTTGATTAAAACTAAATTGAAAAAGAACATATTTGGCTAATATTACATTAGACTAAAATATAGAAATGAACCCTAATACTCTCAAAATCTAATAAGAAAAAGCCATCTCAATTTCCAAACTTTCAAAGCATCTTCTTTAAATGCATCACAGATCAATTTACATGGTACTTTTGTCAATAAGCAAAGCCAAATCACAGGTTCCAATTGGCTTATATTGGAAAGTGTAAGAGCAAATGCTAGAAAATGCAATTACTGCAAACAAACTCCATTTTCTCCCCTCTGAAGGGAATTTCGGGGAATATTTTATTGCCATCAAATAATATTTCTGAAGGCATCAATACACAGTTCTATTCTCTTTTCAGAGTCCCCACTCACTGTATAATCTAATCCACTCTTAGAATATCCTGAAATTTAGAGAAGTGCGTATGAAAGGGGATATTACCTTGCACATACATCCTATGTCAATTTTAATAATATATACTCTGGACAGAAAGCTGCATAGAGCAAAATTTAGGATCCAATAAAATTGATTCTTCCCATTTATAACTCAAAACTTTAATGAAGCATTTCAAGGATAAAATTTACAAAGAAACCTCTCAGAGAAGGTTATTTTGATCAATAGTGACAGTGATAAGATAAAGGGAATAGAGACCATAGTCATTTCCTCTTCTATTTTGCTTTCTCCACCTCTCAGTGAGCAACTTTTACTACTAGCAGAACTCCCCTGAATCAGAGCTACTGAGACTTCCTGGGGGGGGGGGTGTGAAATCATAAAGTCTCCTTTGGATAAGCTTTTGGTTCCATTAAAACCCCAATTCTCACAGTCTCTGATACTTCTTTGGGAATGGTTTTGTGGCTTTATGCCACAAGCTTCCTGCTGGTATGAAGCAGTACAAAGTATCTAGTATAATTGGAAGAAATGATTTCTGGAAATTCCATCACGGCCCTTGGTGCCCAAAGTTCCAAGAAGCAGAGTTGGAGTTTGAATTTGCTTTCTACATTTTCATTTCGTACTCATGTTTTTCAATTTCTAGAGATCTAGGCCCCAGCATCTTAAAATTTATCAAGAGATAAATTTACACTGTCTTTCTAAATCCATGTTTTTTCCTAGTTAGTATACTTAACGCATAAGGGGTTCTAGAAAGTTCTTCCTTAAATAATTTGAATTAAGTATTTTAAGGAACCCAGGTAATCAGGACACAGTTGGAGAGTATACTCTGTCTGCTGAACATTGTTCCCAAACAAGACAGTAAAATAAAAATAAAATAAGGTGTTTGACAAGACAATAAAATGGAAAAAAAAGGTGTTTGTTCTATCAGGGTCTCTGTTCTTAGACATGTGAAGTCAGGTAAATGCATACTACCTTAGCCTTAAATTGTTAATTAAAAAACATGTTTATTTCTCTCCCTCCTCATACATATGCATGCACTCTGTCAAGGTGCAGATTTTCCCTACTTTTTGGTTTGCTTCTCTTACGGGATGAATTGTGCTCCCCCAAAATTCGTATTTTGAAGACTTCATTCCCAGTATCTCAGAACTTGACCATGTTTGGAGATAGATCCTTTAAAGACGTGATTAAGTTAATATGAGGCCATTAGGGTGAGCCCTAATCCAACATGACTGGTGTCCTTATTAGAAAAAATCTGGACACACAGACACCAGGATGTACACGCATGGCTGAAAAGCCACATGAGGACACAGGGAGAACGCAGGTATCTACAAACCCTGCAAGAGAGGCCTGAGGTGAGACCAAACCTGCCAGCACCTTGCTCGAGGACTTCTAGCCTCCAGAACTGTGAGAAAATAAATGTTTGTTGTTTAAACCATATAGTCTGTGGTTCTGTGGTTGACAGCCCTAGCAAAGTAATACCCTTCTTAGAAGGTCCGCTTGGCTTAATCCTTCCTACACTAACACTGGGTGATGTCATAAAAATACACATCTCTTCATATACACTCCCTCCACACACTTAAACACTCAACTTGACATCGTCCCAGATTCTCTATTATTGCCTACAGACATAGGGCCAAACCCTCTGTGGTATGGTGTGTAGAACTTTCTGTGATCTGGCCCTGTCAGCCACTTCCCTACTTGTATCTGGAGCTTTGAGCTTGCCAAATGCTTGGAGTTCACAGAATGAGGATTTTTCTAATGAGTTTTCTTTGTCCCACTTGATTATGGACCTCAGGAGGGTTTGTACTATATTCTATTCATCTTTGTATTCCCAGAAGCCTTCAATCATTATTTATCAAATGAATGAATGAAGAAATAATTCTATATTACCTGAGAATCATGTGAATGTGATTAGCTAGGACACAATTTTGGATGCAAAATGGCCTTCAAGTGTTATAAATCTTATTTTTATTTTATTCAAGGATGACACCAATTATGTACATCACAAAGTATTCTGTTCATTTGTTATTAATAAACTAAATCTGCTTTTAAAATCTATTATACAGGGGCTTTTTTTGCTGGGAAAGGCAAAAGGGCAAAGAAATTGGCCTGACTGTAGTAAGGGCTCAATTTTGCTGAATGAGTGAACAAATAAATGAATAAATGAACAATATACATCACACAAATAATGTTGTAATCTCAAAAGAGAAGGAAGTTATTGCTGCATGGCTGACACTACGCACTTAAAGATTTTTCCAGCCTTTGTTCCCAGGATTCGGTAACTCAGAGGAGTAATCAATAGATGGAGTTAATGGAATAGCCATTCATTATTTGAGGAAGGTGCCTGTATTTCTTCTTCATTGTATCCCTTCATCTGAAAGTTTTCACCCCTAGGCTTCTCAGGAAAATCACTGCTGTTTTGACAGCTGGCTTTGCAGAGGCCACTCTTTATAAATGAGTCTACTGCCCAGGCCCAAACAGGACACATGTGTGCATCTTCTCAGGCCCCCAAGTCACTGGGTCAGAAGAAAGAATCCATGCTAATTTATGTTCAAGGCCAGTTCTATCATTTTGCTTCCAACAGAAAATCAAGGGACAGCAGGGTGCTCCTGACCTCTTATCCTCTAATTCCAGGCTTACCAAAATTCCAACCTAGCAGAGTCCTGAGAGATTTGAATCATTCCTTCCATGGAATGGGAAACCAAGACGTAGCAAGTCTAAATGACTCCTCCAAGGTCACCCAATGACTTAGTTGCAATACAGAACTTCTGCTTTTGCAGGCCAATCCTCTCCTTCTCCACCATATCACATAATCACAGGGTCAGAAATATAAATGATTCACTTTGCAAATCAGAATATTTAGGTTCAGAGAAGCTAAGAAGCTTTTCTGGAGACTGTGCCTACAATCATGAATCCTGGGTCCTAACATTACCAGCCACTACCAGCAAGTATCGTGCAGTAACATCCAAGGCATATAGTCATTCATTTCTTATATTTCATAGACACAAAGGACTAATCAAATTTCATCATTAGGATACTCTTTTGTTTTTAACCTCTACTATCATGGTTTAAGGCCTTTTTTTTTTCCATTTATCTCATGGAAGGCATCTATTTAGTCATCTTAACCATGAGCTTAAATCAAGGGAGTAATTTAAGATGATAGAAATTGTCTCTCTGGGTCTAGCTTCTGTTCTTCCAAGCTTTTCTTCTGTCTGTGACACGATCACTGAGGTATCTTTAATGAAATTCAGTGGTAACATTCTTCCATGATGCCAACACCACAGCTTTTACTTTTATTTTCATCAGTAGCTAAGGGGCTACATTTGCTTATCCTCAGCCAATACAGCACCTCCTTTTCATATCAACACCACCAAGGTGGTTTCTCAAGGTTGAGAGCAAAAGATTTCCTAGACTGATACCTTTTTTACCATATGTAGGCTCATCTCAAGCTCAGTATTTCATTTCTATGTGTCTCTAAAATGCCAGCTTTCACTTTTCACTGGTTATTTTCCTCAGAGTGGAAGCTAAGGCCTAGATCATTGACTCTTAAATGGTGAAAATGAAGGGTGACTTCCTTTGAAAAGGGCTACTTTTATTTATTTTTTAAAATGGAATTACCTTGGAGTGTTCTGACCAGAAACTGGAGATTGGATACACTGGTTTTTTAAGAAGGTATTTTTGCAGGGTTTAGCTTAATTCTCCAAAATGGATAACTCCAACCTCTTCTATTCAAACCCATCCAAAACTTGTGAAGTTGATCCCTTACTAGAAAAGTGTGGTCAGATTTTGGTTCTTCAGGTTAAACTTTCTTTTACTTTTGAACTCTGCCATTTGGCATTTCACACATTCTCAGATTCACCCACTTTGTGGTTTAACTCTCTCTTCCCTCATTTTTCTTTATATTTCGGCTCATTTCAAGGGTCTGCAAAGTCAGGTCTCAACCTAATTTTCTAATCCAGTAGGCTTGGATAAAAGAAATCCCATTAGATTCCATTAAATCCCACTAAGCCTCTGACTCTCTCAAAAGTAAGGATGAGATTTGATAATCAAATAGGGTCCCAGAATGCTATGAAATGATCACAGTCTTTCTGCAACCTCCAACAAATATTCCCTGAGGTCCTAGGATGTGACCAGCAGTATGATGGGGCTGGCTGGGAATATAATGATGCACCAAACAGAACAGGGTCTCTGGCCTTACAGAACTTATACTAAGGTGGGAGTAACAGATAATAAAGAAGTAAATAACATACTAACATAACTCAGATTATAATTGTGAAGAGGAGAATTGGCAGGTGCTATGAAAGAAAGTAACAGAAAATTACCAAGATATGGCAATCCAAGGCAGTGTCTTTGAGGGGGATCAGCAAATATTTTCTGTCTGCCAAGCCCTTTTTCAATGAAAAGTAATGATAGCTAAGAAATAAACATCTCAATGTAAGAAGGCAGGAAATATATGCATGCATGCACACACATATACCCCAGAGATGTTTAGAACAGTATACTGGCCGGCCATGGTGTCTCATGCCTGTAATCCCAACACTTTGATAGGCCAAAGCAGGTGGATCACCTGAGGTTGGGAGTTCAAGACCACCTTCACCAACATGGTGAAACCCCGTCTCTACTAAAAATACAAAAAAATAGCCTAGCGTGGTGGCACATGCCTGTAATCCCAGCTACTCAGTGAGCTGAGGCAAGAGAATCGCTTGTACCCAGGAGGCGGAGGTTGTGGTGAGCTAAGATTGTGCCATTGCACTCCAGCCTGGGCAACAAGATCAAAACTCTGTCTCAGAAAAAAAAAATACCAGTATATCAAGCACATGGTTCCTTATAAATCTCAATTTTCGTAAGAACACTCAGTGCTATCACCTGTAGTTGATTCGCTGACAATTAGCTAGACAAAAATTTTTAAAAATCTACCCTTGTGATGAAAATTTTTTCTAAAATATTCTATTTTCTCCCTTCGAACGCAGGCTACCAATGGTCTGATGTTGAAGCAACTGAGAGGAGATTACAGTGTGCGAGATTGGGCTAAATGTGCGCATACTCTGAACGTCAATTACTGTTGTTGCTCTTGTGGTTATTGTCTGGGTGTGGTTTGGAATGGTTCAACAAAGCTAACATGTTTCTTTTATTTTCTTAGGCTCTACTTTTGGCTCCTTGAAAATTCTCATTATTATCAGGAATAGGACTCTGGGGAGTTGAGGTGTGCCATAGCACAATGACTTTACTGAGAAGATGCCGAATAGGCAGCAGTAACACAATGTCCTACGAGGACTCTATTGTCATTGAACTTCCAGGAGTCCTGAGGGAGAAGATGTCCTCATGACTAGGGCCATGCACCTCAGTTCCAGGGTCATCTTCCATGGTCATTCTCTTTGGCCCCTACTGACTTTCCGTATCTTGTTTATGTGACCTCAGACATTGAGTGGCCTCAATGGGAGTTTTCTCTCAGCTCTGCCCAGATGGCCAGGTAATGGCATTAGGAAGTCATGGCACTCTGTGTCTTAGCCCAGAAACAGATCATTTCTGTTTGCATGGTGAGGCAAGTGGGGTGAAGGAAAAACTTTGTTCAAAGAAAAGTTTATGAAGAAGTTTGAATTTAAAAAAAAACTAAAAGAATCTGCTGTTGTTGTGAGGGGGAGGAGGGGGGGATAAAGTTCTACCCCATGACACCATATTTCTAGCCCCTCAGGGCCCTTGGAAAAATCACTGCCCTAGAACCTGGATTGTACAAATCCTTAGACAATTATAAGGCCTGAGATAGTCACTTTAGGCCAGTACTTCCCAAACCCATTTGATCTTCCAAATTATGTACAAGTTAAAAAGTAAATCATGGCCAGTGCAGTGGCTCATGCCTATAATCTCAGCACTCTGGGAGTCTGAGGCGGGCTGATCACCCAAGGTCAGGAGTTCAAGACCAGACTGGTCAATATGGTGAAACTCTGTCTCTACTGAAAATACAAAAATTAGCCAGTTGTGGTAATGTGAACCTGCAATCCCAACTCCTTGGGAGGCTGGGGTGAGAGAATGGCTTGAACCCGGGAGGCAGAGTTGCACTGAGCCAAGATCACAGCCACTTTACTCCAGTTTGGGCAACAGAATGAGACTCTGTCTCAAAAAGAAAAAAAAAGTAAATCCAATTGCAGACTTCATCCTGAAAGATTCTGTTCTCTAGGTCTGAATGAGCCATGATCTTAAAAAATACATTCTTCCATTTTTTCTTTGCATCTCTCATGATAGATAATATTCAGTGACCACCATTACCCTAGCAAGGAAGAGGGCTAATAGGGGCTTCCTGCCCCACTTTTATTCTAGTCCAGAGGCGGAAAGAGTCCTCAGTACACCCGTGGTTAAGCCTGGTTCCTTTATAAAGGGAAATAAGCTCGAAACCATTAAAATAAAACAGATGACTGTTTTCCTTTATTTTTATTTATTTATTTATTTATTTTGGTCAGGCCTTGTCTTCTGTGCCCATCTCTCTTTCAAGGGGTCTAGCTAGGGATTCTTGCTATACCATATTAGTGAGTTCAGATATTAACCAAGTGTCTTGCCATCTCTTGGTGGTCAATTGATGGTGACAGATAATTAGCTTGGATTGTAAAAAGTATACTTCCTATGCTATCTTCAGAATCTCAGTGTCAAATATGTGATCTTCAGGATCTAAAATATTCAACTCTAGATGTATAAGACAGACAGAAGATTAAGCTGCTCCAAACAGCCATGGAACATAATAGGTGATGATGGATTAAGCCTCTCAGAACTTTAGAATCTGACTCCATAAGAGAAACATATAATCTTTTCTTCTGAGATCATTTCTATGCGAAGGGGACACAGGTGGCTGGAAGTCTCTTATACATGAAGCCTGGTATGACATGGGCAAAAGAAGAAATAGAAGAATGAAAGAAAAGAGAACAAGGAATAGAAGAAAGGGCAACAAGAAAAGTAAAGATTTCAGAATGAAAATAGGAAACAAGATGACAGACATGATATTTTAAAATGTTACCCAAAGCTATCTCAGTTACTGCCCAATCCTCACTACAACGCTGTCCCCTGCCATGCCCAAGGGATTCCATTCTAGGAAAACCATAGGCTACTTTCCCCAAGGTATCATGTAAAGATACTTCATTATGAGACTCATAAAGCAGATGCTATTGATGGCACACTGAAATATTCACCCCACCTTTCCTCAATAGTATAGCCCCCAGATTTGTTTTGTTTTGTTTTGTTTGTTTGTTTGTTTGTTTTGAGATGGAGTCTTGCCCTGTTTTCCAGGCTGGAGTGCAATGGCATGATCTCTGCTCACTGCAACCTCCGCCTCCTGGGTTCAAGCAATTCTCCTGCCTCAACCTCCCAAGTACCCAGATTATAGACATGCACCACCACACCCACCTAATTTTTTTATATCTTTAGTAGAGACAAGATTTCACTATGTTAACCAGACTGGTCTCGAACTCCTGACCTCATGATCCAGCTGTCTCGGCCTCCCAAAGTGTTGGGATTACAGGCATGAGCCACTGCACCTGGCCCACAGCCCCCAGTTTTATTGATGTATTCATCTTTCCCAGAGAAGTCATGTGCCTCAGAAAGGTAAACCTATTCACGGACCCAGGAGACTGTATCTTGAATAGTTAGCATGTCTATTTCCCTTGCCAATGACTGGTTTAAGGAAGTGCCAGTCACCCAATCCTGGCCAATGAAACATGAAGAAAAGTCTATGGATGGACTTCAAGGAAATGGCCATCACCTATACAAAGAAACATACTGTAAGGAATGACCTTGTTTTTCCAATGAACGCTGTCATGACTTCATGCCACACCTGGAACTTTGGCAGCAGTCACTCTCGAACATTTGGAAAAAGGCCACCATGTGAGATGCCACCATGGTGAGAGAGAACCTGGGTTCCTAATATCATCACTGAGCCCATGAATTATCAGATGCTGAAAACTGCTTTGTGCCTGGACTTTTTTTTTTTTTAATGAGAGACTAAATTCTTTGTTGCTTACAGCATTTTGTTTCTTACAGCCAAATGCCACCTAATTGATCTATGTTTACATGTCCATAAGCTAAAAAAAAAAAAAGCTTCAAACAAAGTTCTTTGTATACCTTCTACTTCTTATTATAGCCTGGTAAGAGATTATTATTTGATTCTCTGTCTCTAGCAAGGCTATTCAATGTCCCTGTAAATGAAATCAAATGATAATGACAATTATGAGACAACACATCCAATATTTACCTCTGTCAGTCACCATCCTAAAAAACTTTAGGTCGGGCACAGTGGCTCACACCTTTAATCCCAACACTTTGGGAGGCCAAGGTGGGCAGATCACCTGAGGTCAGGAGTTCAAGACCAGCCTGGCCAATATGGTGAAACCCATCTCTACTAAAAATACAAAAATTAGCTGGGCATGGTGGGACACACCTGGAACCCCAGCTACTCAGGGGGCTAAAGCAGGAGAATCCCTTGAACCCAGGAGGCAGAGGTTGCAGTGAGCCAAGATTGCACCACTGCACTCCGGCCTGGGCAAAAGAGTGAGACTCTGACTCGAAACAAACAAACAAAACCTTTATACGTTAACCTACTTTATCTATACAGTAACCTTATGAGGCAAGATCTATTATCCTCTTTTGCAGATGAGCTAAATGAAGCCCACAGAGGTCATCATGAAAAGAGAGTGGAAAAGAATGGCCTGATTTAGAATAATAAGGGTATGCAGAACATAACCCTAATCCCCACAATCCATTTTATCCATGAGCAAGAAGGTGGTAGTGCACTGGATGTGTGAGAACCACAGAAGAGCTCATTACAGCTTTAATTATGAGGACTCGTGAGTTGAGAATTGGATTTAATAAGCCTGAACTAGATTCCAGGAATCTGAATGTTTAACCACCTGCCTGAGACATTGATGGGCAGTCAGGCTCAGGAGATAGGAACTAGGGGCTAGATAAAACTGAGCTGCCCAAGATTTGGGGGATATAACAGGGTAAACTGAACTGAAGGGGCTCTCCTGATCTCTGAATTCCTTTTCAAGTAGGTATGCGAAAAAGCTTCAAAAGCTAGCGACCTTGAGAGTGAGTATACAACCTTAATTCTTACTATAGATTCAGTCATAAACCAAAGTTAATTTGTTTTATGACCCCAAGAGTTATATGTATTTTCTTGTCTTCTTGACAGCCTTACTAATATACTACCCGCAATTTGCCTCACAGACAGCTAAAAACCTCTTGCAACAGGCATAGAATAGCCTCAAATGTGAAGAAAACTTTAAAATCCCACCAAGCTGAGAGCACAGTCATTTTCACCATGGCAGTTTTCTGCCTACCACAGTCATAGAGCCTGAGTGTGAACAAAGATGAGTGTCTATAGCAGGAAGAGCAAATGCATGGTATGAGTCACCACACCCCTACCCTATAGCATGAGAGACACTCCTGATCACTGATAACATCTTTCCCACTGAGTCTGGGTATAACATGAGGATCCATCTTAACAAAGTGTTTCAGGGAGCCACTTTGGATTGATCAGACTTGGCAAATGTGATGAACTCTCTCTGCCACACCTGTGCTGAAACCCCCTCAGAACAGGAATAAAAATTAAGCTCGCTCCCTTCTAGAAGGAAAAAACAGTGTGCATTCATTTTCCAGGCACTCTTCGGATGTATCCAAGTCTTGTTATTATTATTTCTATAGCTCTTCATTTCTTTTTCATAAAGGGTACCTGGATACATGTTTGCTGAATTTAATTTAATATTTTCTACTACTTTGGCTAAAGGATGTTGCATTTCCCTAACACGAATATTAAACTCAGTGAAGCCCATGAACCACTGGAACCAAAACAGTTAATTAGCAAGTCACCAAGGCTGGTAGCAAGAAGCAGGAGGCACGGCTTAGGAAGCTGCCCATTTTTCTTGCAATAAAGAAAATAAAGACAGTAATTCTAAGAACATTTATTAACCCCCCAGTATGGGTAATTACCATCAGATGTGGGTCTGTCAGTCTTGCATTAACATAAGCTACTGCGCCTTGATTTTCAATGGCACTGCAATGCCCATGATACTGTAGATAAGTGCTAACGCTGGAATTTTGAGAACCAAGCCCTGTGTCCAGCAAATGCTTTTAAAAGAATTTCACTCTCAATGGTTTCTTGCCCAGAAAAAATTCATTTTATGTTAAAAAAAAAAAAGAAAGAAGAAAGAAAACAAGGAGGCATTCAATTGAGCAAGCATTTTCTTAACTCATTTTAAGATAATCTCTTGCATTCCCCAACAATTTCTCCAAGGGATGCAAATGTGGAAAGAGACCCTGTATGGGTTGGCTGTATGCTCCATTCTGTATTGGTATATGACATAAAATAATGGAATGGCAATAAAACAACAAAAGAAAAGAGAAAGGCTTTATAATAGTCAGGACACGCCAACCAATTTTAAATTGAATTACACAGCCTGCTAATCTTTATGATGGGATAGAATTTCTTTCAACATTATGCATCATACTAAAATTTGCAGCACTTCTCCCTCCCTACTTCTTAAGCTGCTACTCCCCCATTCTCCCCACACATCTCCCCAGTGAGAAAGCTTCTCTTCAACCCCAAAAGCATTATTCCTGCTGACTGGGAAGGCAGGGCACAGCTCTGTGCAAGATTTCATTTTTATAGCTATTGTTAGCTGTTATATATCTACATTCCATGCCAGGGCATACACAAACACTTTTATGAACACTGGGCATATTTTCCTAATAACCACAAAAACAAAATTTTTAACAAGGTAGATTCAAGTCTACATATATGGTAAAAGAGATTCTTTAAAATAACAATATTGAGGAGCTTTGTTAAGTTTTGCAAATGAATGGACAGAACACTGTGTGCTATATATATTTGATAAAGCAATCACACTTTAGAAGTTCTGAACTATCCACGTCTAGAAGCTGGAGGAACTGTGCCGAAGTATAGGCCTATGTGTCTGTGACATGTCCTTCCTCACCTTGCATGTTTCTCTCTCTTTAGGCAATGGAACAGGGTACTACTGAGAAGGGAAAGAGTTTGTTCTGTAAGCACAGACACCCTCATATTTCAACCCCTCTGGCCCTGATGAAAAGAACTATGAAAGGACAAAGAAAGAACTGCCATGCCAAGCTTCTTGATCCTTCCTCTTTCTGTCATGGGATAAGGAGTCTCCATAGTTACCCTAGTAAAATCATGTATAAACTTCTTCTAAGAGATAAAACCCTTCCTAAAATTTTAAGTTCCTCCCTGATGCCTTATACTATGGAATCTTACTCTGCGATGCATTTTGGCTTATTTTTAATAAAAATGTACACTCACCCACCGTGTACACTGATTTATGAACAACAAATTCATGCTATCACTGAACTATATCCATGACATTAAAAATAAAAATAAAATAAAATAAAATATAAACAATTCCCAGGCAGGCAAAGAGATCATACATTAGAGCTGAGAGCTAATAGAGTTTATGATAAATTATGAGCCACAGAACAGCCACAGAACAACAACAACCACACACGGTCTCTGCTTCGGATCTTTCTAGATATTCTATACACTCTTTTAACTGACAGTCTTCAGTCTCTCTGAGACACACACTGACTGCTGCACAACACGTACTTACTAACAGCAGCCAGGGGCTGTCTCTACTAGACACCTGTGCACTTCTCCATGCACAGTTGTGCTACAGCCACTTGAGTTTATCTCCAAATCTCCAAACCAGTTTATCCAGCTGTACTTTTTAACATAATCATCTCATGTAATTATAAATGGCTTTAAAAATCAGGCTGGGCACAGTGGCTCCACTTGTAATCCGGGCACTTTCAGAGGCTGAGGCGGGCAGATCACCAGATCAGGAGATGGAGACCATCCTGGCCAACTTGGTGAAACCCCGTCTCTTCTAAAAATACAAAAACTAGCTGGGTGTGGTGGCGTATGCCTGTAATCCCAGATACTCAGGAGGCTGAGGCAGGAGAATCACTTGAACTTGGGAGGCAGAGATTGCAGTGAGCCAATATCGCACCACCGTACTCCAGCCTGAGTGACAGAGCGAGACTCCATCTCACACACAAAAAAAGAAAATTACGGCATTCTAGGAGGATTCTGCACTCATTGTTTCACAAGCATCTTTATGTTCACCAATAAATATGCCAAAATGAAAATGTGATAAATATGATAAACTTTAAATAAAGATGAGAAATTACATGTGTGATTTACCCAAGAAAGACAGTGCTGACCTGTAATCACTGTGTCCATGCTTAAAGAAGGGAAGGCTTCAGTTCTACCTCAGAACACTGGCCAAAGCATGCACATCCTATGCTTCACATTAATATAAATTATTTAGCTATATGATTATCATTTGTATAGGTTCCTGTGTTAGCTGGCTTTTTTATGAACTGAACACTTTTTGTTCCTTGCCACACTGGATAAGAAGCTTTTAACAGGACTGGGAGCTGTGTATGCACAGGTTTGTGAAGACAAAAGGTCCCACCTCCCTTCCTACCATCCTTAACCCTTGCGTGCACTTTTCAAAGGACAAAACCTCCAGACGCACTAAAAAAGACATACATTTTTGTTTTGTAATTTTGGTTTCTATACATTTTCATATGAGAATGATTAGTTTACTCACTTTCGTAGTACTAAATGTGTATGTTTAAAGATTCATTTTGGAATTCATATATAAAATCACATTCAGGATCAAGCACAGTGGTTCTCACTTTTAATTCTAGCAAGGCGAGGGCAGGAGGATCATTTGAGGCCAGGAGTTCGAGACCAGCCTAAGTCACATAGGGAGACCTCCATCTCTACAAAAAGTTAAAATATTGGCTGGATATGGTGGTGGTGTACAATGATAGTCTCAGTCGCTCAGGAGGACTGCTTGAGCCCAAGAGGCAGAGGCTGCAGTAAGCAGTGATCATACCACTGCACTCCAGTCTGGGCAACAGAGCAAGATCCTGTCTCAAAAACAAACAAAATATTTATATACACACAAAAAAAGTATGTATGTTTGGATGTGTATACACAAATATGTATGTGTGTATATATATATATACACACACAAGCATATACATATATACACATATATATGAGTCTAAAACTATAACAATGATTTTGCGGAATATATATATATAAAAATACACACACACACACACACACACACATAAATTTTAAGGCTCCATGGTTACACTGCTTCCTAAATCCAGGATTTCTATGGATTCACAAAATGAACAATGTACAAGGAAAATACTAAAATATCAGTTAGGTTTCCTAAATCCCCCCCAAAATTCATAAATTACAGTTAACTATTTTAGCATTCCTATTGGTAGCCCAGGTACTATTATTAATGTTACTACCACTACTGCCACCATCACCACCACTAAAAACATCATTATATGCTCTTGGTTGATTAACAATTCCAAATTGAGGTAAAAAAGGGAAGAATGACACAGGACTTGGTGGGCACAGAGCCTCAAATGACTAGGGAATATGACTAATTTAGAGTCAGCAAGTAAAGAACTTCCTAACTTTGCTATCAACATTTTACAGACAAAGCAAAGCTCAGGGGTTGTATTATAGTTAGACGTCTGCCCTCACAGGCAAGTACAGTCTCTTCAAAACCAAAAGGAGCTTTACCTCCTAATTTCCAAACAAAGAAGGATAAGAGATTCGTAAAAATAGCAGCGAGAAGGGAGACAACACAGTTTAATTGTATAAGTTTATCCTGAAATCAGAAAAAAAAAATGCTGCTCTCTTTCCTGCTCCTACAATTTGAACAGTCAAAAAAGATTTTGTTAATGAAAAAAAAAGTTTACTTCAATTTCATAATGTACACAAAACTTGCTACAAGAACATCTAACTATGATAGTTCAATAACACATGTCATAGTTAGCTGTTCAATCATTCATTTTGGGTGTACTATAAATATGGCTTTAACACAAATTCCCGATGTGAAAAAAAATCTCAGAAATAAAGGCAATGTAACCAAAATTCAATGTTTTTTTTCCCTACATAAATGCCAAAATCAGGCAACCAAAAAGAATGTTCATTTGGGGAACAAATCAGAACAGAAAACTTATTTTAGTTTGCCTTTTTTTTCCCACTTTTTGTTACCTATCTTTGTTTAATGGTTTGTGATAGCATTTATTTTTGTCACTTACGACATTTGATATTGTCATATGTCATTTTCATGTACAGTGAGTATTTGGAAACAAGGGGAGAAGCATTTGATTTTAACATTTTTAATAGCCTATAAAACATACATCATTTCTTAAAAGAATTATAAATTTCTTTAATGAAAATGTCACCTTTTATTTTAAAAGTTAGAGGAGATTTTTATGATGATTCCAGAAAATAATTATCTTGAAAGAAATGACTTTTGATTTTGGTTGCAAAGGTTGTTGACTGTACCACAGTAGCGGCCAAGGGGGTGAGTGGGGGCTATCTGCCATTCACTGAGTATGTACCCACCAGGCCCAGGGGGACACCTCTTTACACTCTGTACAAAAGCACCTTACAGACAAGCAGCAGCCCCAACCAGAAATAACATATTGGAAAAACACTGAAACATTTTTAAATGAAAATGTACAATTACCCCCACTTCCTTCCCCAAGTAGTAAAATAAAAAGGAAAAAACACACCCACAAGAATAAACAAAACCAAAACCAAATGTAGGGATGTAATCATAAGTTTGGCACTGAATCACCCCCACCAGCCCCATTTAGGGTAAATTATGAAAGCCTGCTAATCAAACACCTTTGACAGGGCCATTCAATTCACAACTCTGGAATGTGCCTTCTAGTTTCTACAAGGACTAACAGCCAAGCCAGAAACACACAGAGTATCTAAGTGTCAAGTGTCCAGTACCACAAGCCAGGTTATCAAGGTGCTTTGGATTTCATTATTTAGCACTTTCTGGTCAGCAGTCTAGCAGCATTCCATTAAACAAACCTAGTTTATTTGATAGTTGTTACAAATTTCATTAAATTTTAAAATTAATTAGGACACCAGGTAGTATGTTTGGAAGCCAAAATATACATTAAGTAACTATCTAATGTAAATCTATCTTCTAATCTTTGCCAATAAAATGTAAAAACTAAACACAAAACAAATATAGCATCAGTCGATTCCACATGGCCACTAGTCTCTAGGATCCTGGAGCCCACCCTTCCTGTATGCTGCAGATAAACGCAGGATGTGGGACGTAGATACTGCCCCTTGGAGCTTTGTGACCCAGAGCATGGTAACCTCTCTGAGGTGCAGCAACTGAAGCTGCAGATCAAAAATAACTTCCTTGTATGTTTGCTGGGAGGGGTGAATGAGATAAGTTTGTTTGCAAAATATACACCTGGCATGGCAACTTGTCACTTAATATACAGCAATTCTCATGATTATTAGAAACGTGAGTCCAAGTCCTGATTTCATAGAACCAAGTTTTCATTAAGATACCATTATTCCTTAAGACAACAAAGTAAGAAACAGTGTTTAATTTGGTTTGATTTTTAAAACGAACTGCAATGCATGATTTGGTATAGGAGCCTGGAATAGATAAAAATAATGCCATAAATGGCATGATTAGGACAACTGGCAAACTTTGAAAAAATGATTATAGATTACATAATAGAGTTGTATCAATTGATATTTCTTGATTTTGATAACTGTAGTGAGCTCATGTAAATGAACATTGATGTTCTTAGGAAAGACACATTGAAATATTTAGGGTAAAGGGGCATGATGTCTATGACTTACACTCAAATGCTTCAGGAAAACACACACACACACACACACACTACAGAGAATAATAAAGCAAATGTAGCACAACATTAACAATTGGGGAAATCTGTGTAAAGGGTGTGCGAGTGTTCATTGCATTATTCTTGCAACTTTACTGAAACTTCAAGAAATATTAATTAAACAATAATCAACGTAGGCCGCCCATTGATGTGAGAAGTGCTGTCTACACATTTAAGGGGCTTGATGCGAGGCCCTTCTGGGACTTCACCTTGGACTCCACTCCACTTTCACCTCTCTACGCTAGTGGCCTGCCCTGTGTGTGGGAATGGCTGAATTGAATTATGTGAACAGTGCCGTAATTATGTCCTCTTCCCTTTCATCTTCTTTGCAGGACTCCAAGTGAAAATGTGTGGAGTGAGCTAATGATTTGCCACATATCTCTGATGAGTACTATATTATTTGCATCATAATATTTTCATTTCCTCCCCTTGCACATAATGCCATGTTGACAGCAAGGTCAGTTAAGTTACTATAAGGGATTTTTAATGAAAACAATTATAAATTTAAAATAACTGTGTTTAAAGCATTTAACAGTCACTAGGGTCAAGTGATTACAGCAGTTACAAGCCCCATGGGACATGTTCACACCAAAACAAAGTGAATAAATTACCTCAGCTGGCGCATGTAATCACTAAGTGACCACAGGGGTCAGGCAGAGTAGAACCCTGAAGACTTTCACGCAAAACCAATAATGAAAATTTATCAGTCAAAGGTGGGGGTGGGCAGTGAACGTCAAGAATGAGTGAGTCCAGTGATAGACTGGAAGCAGAACTGACTCTCCTTACAGCTAGAAGGGCCAGGAAAATGGCATTCAAAAACCCAGGGGACACATGGAATAAAGATTCCTGGAAACAATACACAGGCAGGCTGGCGGGGAGGGGGGGAATTCAGATGAAAGTGATCTATGCAGTATCGGCAAGTTCAAAGCCAAACCAAATGCCACTTTGGTATAAGGATGACTATCCACACCCAGAAACCTGTTGCAGAGACTGGGAACGCATTGAGAGGTCTCCCACGTAGGGTAATAGGGATGGGACAGGATGTTAACGACAAAATTATCATGTTTAACATACACATGACGTTTGACATCTTCCAATCAGGGGCCTTTAATTTCATCCTCACAACTTTGTGACAACTTCCCCTTGTGGTAGAAAAGAGGGGGCTGAAGCCCAGGGAAGGAACACATCTTGCTCATAAAAGCACAACTACAAAGTGAGGAAAACCAAACATTTATTGGAGGATTGCTATTTGCTACAGATTCCGCTGAGCATATCCTCTCAGGCAGCTCATAATCAAAAGAAGATACCAAAAATTCTAAAAGTACTGTGTGCTAATGGTCTCAACATACTGTGCAGGGAGGAAGGTATGAGGAACCATTGGGAAAGCCAGGGCTACTTTCACAACAGAAACAATCTCTGAATTTGGCCTTAAACAATGAACACAAGTTCACAGAAGAAATGGAACAAGATTGGCAGGCAGGCAATGGGACCCACATGAGTAAATATTCATTATTCAGCAAAAATAAGTTCAGTGCTTACTACACACAGGCACTGTGCTTGTGATCTCATCAACAATTAGGAGCAAAAGAGACATGAGTCCTGTTCTTACGATGCATGCTTTCACTCACTCATTCACTCAATACACAGTTTTCGAGCAGCTCCCGTGTCAGGCACTGTTGTAGGTAGAGAATACAGTGGAAAACAAAACAAGTCCAGACCCTCACAGAGCTAGCTTTCAGTGGAGGAAAACTAACAGTAAAGAAGGATGTGCAAAAAGAGGTCTAATAAGAAGACCTTACAAAGGAGGTGGCATTTAAGCAGAAACTGACAGACTGAGGAGATGATTAATTAAAAGGTTCAAAGTGGGAACAAACTTGGACCAGAAAGTTCCTGTAGTCAAGAAGAGAGAACAAGGGGCCGGGCATGGTGGTTCACACCTGTAATCCCAGTACTTCGTGAGGCTGAGGTGGGCAGAACACCTGAGGTCAGGAGTTCGTGATCAGCCTGGCCAACATGGTGAAATTCTATCTCTACTAAAAATACAAAAATTAGCTGGACATGGTGGCTGGTGCCTATAATCCCAGCTACTCAGGGGGAGGCTGAGACAGGAGAATTGCTTGTGCCTGGGAGCCGGAGGTTGCAATGAGCCAAGATCATGCCATGGACTCCAGCCTGGATGACAAAAGTGAGACTCCGTCTCAAAAAGAGAAAAAAAAGAAGAAGAGACAAGATGGGAGAAAATGGTAATACACAAATCCAAAGAGCAAGGGGAGAGGCCAGAAAGAAGTGTGTGTGGTGGGAAATGAAGCTGGACAGAGAGATTGGACCAGTTCATGAAGAGCTCTGAATGCCATAGTAGACTATTCCATCTGTTCATGGTTCCTAAAATGTATTCCACAAAATATTAGTCTGATGGAAGGCCCATAGCAAAGAGGTACCAAGTCTTCATCAGTAAAAATGGTGATAACAGCATCAACAATTCTCAGAGTGTTGTGAGGATTAAATGAGTTAATGCAGGTACAGGCTCAGGCAACAGTGGGTGATCAATGAGTGTTAGTTATTATTGGGAGATTCCAGGAGAGATGAATGGCAGGTTGGGGCTTGGCAGTCTTTTTTAGGCACCACAGAGGTCAGAAAGACACTCAGGAAGAAAAGAATAAGATATAGTCATAGTTACAGGAGATGTATGTACCTGGATTAATGGTACTGTGAGTCAAAAGGGGAATTTAGAAGAACAAGCAATATTTGGGGGAGATATATTTCAGTTTGAGGTATCATCAGTTTTGAGGTGTCTGTGGACCTTCTACCATCTATGTCAAAATATCAGTCTCCAGTTAGATGTAACTATCTGGAGCAAGGAGGAGAGATTAAAACAAAATCAGCACTCCATTCTAACAATAAAACCTCAAATAATTATAATAATCTCCTAGGTATTGGTAGGCAGATTTGGTCTACCTTAGCCTATGACAAGAAATGGCATCATATCTGAAGGAAAGACAAAGCTCCCAGTCCTAGGCCTCCTACTGACAAATCTGTGCAAAATTGGGCAAGATCTTTGAACTCTCTTAGTTCTAGTTGCCTCATTTACAAAACGGGGAAAAATAAGGACAATCAGAGGCTGGATGCTAAAAGCAGCGACTTTGCTTCTACATTCTCAGTGCCTCCCACAAAGCAGTACCTGGCATTTAGGAGACACATAGAATATATGCAAATAATCTGAGGATGAAGTCCCTTCATGTGCTGGGACACAAGGACCCTGCTCTAGGATTTAAGGGGCTTCAGTGTTCCCTCTTGGACCAGATAGTTTGGAAAAGTTGAGGACTTTTTTGTTTTCAAAAAGCCACTTTTTAATTTTCTTTAACAGTGATACAGTTTTCATACAGTAAAATTCCTAAAATGTCACCGTGTTCAGGAAAGTGTTTTCTTGGCTTTTCTGCTAAGCTGATAAAGTACTAATTATGTATGTCTTGACTATGTCTTTTTCTCTTTAGGAGATGGGGAGATTTCAGGAAAGGAGAAAGCAAGAAGCTTAAAAATTGAAGGCTGGAACACAGAGTCAATCAATGACTTCAGCTGTCATGGTGGCTCCATTGTGACCCAGCCTATCCTTCCACCTTTCTGGATCTCCATCCATCCATCAGTAAGACAGGGATAATACTATCTGCCCATATCAACTCCCCTGAAACAATATAAGCATTAATGATCTAATATACTCAAAAGGTACTTTGAGTCCTTTGGAGGAAAGATGTCATATAAATTAAAGGCATAATAATTAATGTAATTTAAAAAAATGGCTGCCTATAACACAGAGGATTAGGTTCACATGGATCACAAAAGACATAGCCATCATGTCCTCAGGTCACTCATGATCCCTTCTAATGAAACAAAATCCAATCTTACTTATTTCAGCAAATTCAACTGTGCTGTGTTTGGGTTCATTTTTTCCCCAAGTACTTTACTTAATTCTGTATCAAAATTGAACTACACTTTAAAGTTAATTTTGTCCTATTGGAAAGATGCACTTTCACAGGAATTAGACCATGAAGTAATTCACATAGAAAAAAAATTCCTCAATGTAAAAAAAGATACACAGATAATATGCATGAATCCACAGATATTTGTATTAGGCTAATACTCTTATCCTATACTATTACAGACAAAACAGGATGTGTTACAGCTACCTGATAAAACAGACAAACAACTCATAGACACCTATTGAAATCTTAGAATTACACATCACAACAATGACAACAATGATGATGAGAAAGAGGAAAGAAAAAGATAGAAAAAAAAAAGACCCTACGTGGATTTCTTGAACTAGAAAGAGCTTTCAATAAATCGTAACTCTAGGATGGTTGCTAGGAAAACAAAATTATGAATCAAAAACTGAAAAGTATACTATTAGGTACAGTTTTTGTGAACAAACTAAAGATTAAGGAACTACTTGAATATTAAACTCTCAACAATAAGAATCAGAGATCTGGACTCTAGGGAACCCTCTGGTGTATCCTCCTTTGTAAATTGTGGGAAGAGTTACCTTATCTGCCCTTCTTAAAGCCTCTTACCTTTACCTCTTTATTAGATGTGACTACGAAGTATTCATAAACTTATATGACTACAAACATTCCAGTGAGGCTGCTCTGCTCATATTTCTGAAGTGATTCTCTGGGAAGTGCCGGGCCCTTTACTAGAGAAAATTGCCAGGTATCAATCTATTTTCTATTCAAAATGGCATCTCCTACCTTGCCCAGTTCACCAGCTCCAGTCTCCCTCTCTCTTTTTTTAATTGTTTTAAAAAATCTGAAGCCTTAAATGTGTGAAACATGTCTGGAAAGTATTATGTGAGTTTTTTAAAACAAATTAAAAACTTTCCCTGGTAAACTGGTTAATAAAACCTGGTGCTAGAGATTCTAAGACAGGAACGGGTGGGCGGGGGGAGGTGGTTCTGGAAGGAGGTATGGCAATGCTGAAGGGGAGAATGGGTGGGTCAGAATAAAGAGGGGAGCAGAGGTGAAAGGAAATGGGGAAGGAAGCAGGAAAGGGAAAGGAGAGGCCCTGCCCTCCAGTCTGTGTGATTCAGATATTAATTAGCGTTTAAGGTCGAGGCCCACGTTAAGTTTTGTCTGGAGTACCTGGCAGGGGACAGCATCAGGTTTTTGGTGGCCAGGTAGGGCCACAGTGTCACCATTTTCTCTGCTATGCAGGCAGAATGAGCCACAGGCCAGCAGGTCGCTATGACCCAAGAAACTTCAAGGCCACTTTCCCTGATTTTGCCCTCCCCGTGTCTCTCCAATTTCTGCCCTCCCGGGAGTAACAGACCCTCAACAACAGAGCATGAAGGAGCTGTCACTGCACAGCATGCTTGGAAAATGTCATAGTAGCAAATAACATTTCCTGACCAGTCACTACTTGTACACATTGGGTGTTCTTTATCTTATTTCACTTCACAACAGCCCTTAGAGGTTGGCTACACTAAGCATTAATAAGTCTCCTTTTACAAATGAATACATTGAAGATCACAGAATTAATAATGTTGAAACCAGGATTTAAACATAGACAGGCTCAATCCAATACTCATCGTGCTTTTAACCTGATACCACACTGCCTTTTTATACACAAAGCACACACTTGTGCACATCCACCACACCACAGGATACATACCAGCCATTAACAGCAGTTACATGTGAACTATATAGGATATATTGGCAATTTTTTTTTCTGTATCATTATTTACTTTTTTTTTTTGAAACAGAGTTTCACTCTATTGCCCAGGACGGAGTGCAGTGGCATGATCTTGGCTCACTGCAACCTCTGCCTTCTGGGTTCAAGCGATTCTCTTGCCTCAGCCTCTTGTGTAGCTGGGACTCTAGGCACATGCCACCACGCCTGGCTAATTTTTGTACTTTTTTTAGTAGAGACAGGGTTTTGCCATGTTGCCCAGGCTGGTCTCGAATTTCTGACCTCAAATGATCCACCCTCCTTGGCCTCCCAAAGTGCTGGGACTACAGAGATGAGCCACTGTGCCTGGTCTGATTATTTACATGTTTTTACAATGAACATGTGAGTTTTCATAATTAGAAAATCATTTGTCATCATTTATTTAGTTATTTATAATTGAGACTGGATCTCACTATGCTGCCCAGGCTGGTCTCAAACTCCTGGGTTCAAGTGATCCTTAGGCTTCTACCTCAAAGTGTTTCAAACTACAGATGTGTGCAACTGCATCCAGCTATCATCGTCTTTTAAAACCCTTTAAAGGGTGAAGATTTGCTGCCACTAAGGCTACTCAAAAATGTGTGACACAGACTCTCAAACACTACTGAGAGTATTATGAAGAAATTACAAACTTTATGAAGAGAAATTTGACGACACATAATTTTTAAAAAATACCCATCATCTAAAGAAACAACTCTACTTCTAGGAATATATCCTATGAATATAATTAAGGATGTTTGCAAAGAGAGAGCAAGAAGGAGGTCCATCACTCCAGTGCATAAAATAATAAAAGAATAGAAATACCCTACATGTCTAGAAATCTGGCTAAATAAATTAGAGTGCACCAGTGTAACAGAATGCTATGCTGACACAGAGCATGATATGTTCATTTTTTTAAGTTACAAGATACATGCATAGTTTCATCAATTTTAAAAAAACAGTCCTTAACAAAAGCCCTTAATGGGGAAAGATTTCCTACTATTGAGGCTATTAAAAACAGAAACAGAAAGTAGAAGCATTTTTGAAATGCAATACACCAAATAGTAAGTAGTTACTTTGGAAATAGGATTGTGAAGAAATGAATACTTTATAGTTTACACATGTCAAATATTTCAATTTTTATAATGTCATATGTATCTTATAATGAAAGTTTCTTGAGAAAAAGTATTTTAGCCATAGTCAGTGATGGAAAAATGGTTGATAATATTTTGTTAAGATGAAAAATACAAAAAAATACTGCTGTAAGACATATTTTGGTAAAAGACGTATGTCTGTGTGTAGGGGTGTGTATGTGTATCAACAGAAGACATTCTATATGAATTCATACTAATGTTAACAGTAGTTACCTCTGTTCATAGGTAATTTTGTTTTCTTCTTTTCACTTATCTCTAAGTTAAAAGGAATGCACATATATAACATGTATTATAAGAATAAAATAAATAGCTCAGGCTGTGAAGATTTTTCCTAAAGACCAGCTCCTAAACTTCAGGCCAACAGCAGGATCACCAGAAAGGGAATATACTCTTCTGAGCGAGGCAAAAACTAATTTGTGTGTCTGCAATCTGGGATGTTGGTTACAGTCACACTCTGTTATAGCCACGCCTAACACAAGGCTCCTACAAATATGAATGAACCTCTTACTGAGATTTTCCTTGAAGCATCTTTGTTCTCCCTTTTTGGGCTGGAGAAACTGAAGCTCAGAACTATTAAATGACAACCCAAAGCAAAGAAAGGCCGTAATTAGAAGTTCATGGCAATGGCGCTGTGTTAAAAGGAATTTTTGACTGATTGGATTGTTGTATATAAATTTTGACTGAAAGATTAGACCACCCAAGAACGCTGTCTTTCTAATTATAAAGTGGGAAACTAAACAGCAACAATATATCCTTCTTATTTCTGCACAGGATATAGGATTCACTAACAACAGCCAATAGGATATTGTAGGTTCTTTGAGAATAAAAGAAAAAGGAAGGAGAGGGAAGGATTAGGCACTATACATACAGTGTGACATTAATTTTTTTTTTTTTTAATATGTAAACAGAGTCTTGCACTGCTGCCTGGGCTGGAGTGCAGTGGCGCAATTCTGGCTCACTGCAACCTCCGCCCCCCAGGTTCAAGTGATTCTCCTGCCTCAGCCTCCCAAGTTGCTGAGATTATAGGCACCCATCACCATGCCCAGCTAATCTTTTGTATTTTTAGTAGAGGTGGAGTTTCACCACATTGGCCAGGCTGGTCTCAAACTCCTGACCTCCTGATTCACCCGCCTCGCCTCGGCCTCCCAAAGTGCGGGGATTATAGGGGTCAATCACCGTGCCCAGCCCAGTGTGACATAATTTTAAAGTTTGGCCAAAAGTGCAGGCAGGAAAAAACATCTTGTACCTTTTGGTTCATCCACTCACTCAATGATTCAACAAACATTTGTGTACACCGACAATATTCCAGGCCCTACACTCAGAACAAGGTGTACCGAGAGCACTCATTATGCACACTGCTATCCAGTAGGGCAGAGAAACAAATAAACAATGGCATAGCCATGGGAAGGGTGGCACAGATGGGTGACTGATGTTATTAAGGGAAATAGCTAACTGAAAGAGAACCTGTCATAACGGATGAGTTCTCCTAGAGCTGGTCATTCCAGGGAGTGGGAACAGCATTTGCAAAGGGAGAGAAGTGTGAAGGGACATGCTGCATTTGAAGAATGGGAAGAAACTGGGTGTAGGCATAATGAAAAATCAGAAATAAGAAGGCGGATGTGCGATCAAACGATCAGGTCTTCTAATGCCCATTTGTGCAGCATCCATGAGCATAACTGCAGTATTTAAGAAGGCTACCAAATGTATGCTGAAGATGAAAGCATAACAGGGACGAAATCGAGTGAACAGGTGGGAGGAACACAAGGCCAAAGTGAAGGAAGGCCACACATGGTAAGAGGCTTTACAGAATGTACCTTTGGGGAAAGTAGTATGAGAAGCTACTGATGCTCAAGGCAATAAAAACAATCACATTTTAACTGATAGCTACTTTAGTTCACAAGTTTATTTTTAAGCCGAGTCTGTGCTTGGTATGCATTTTTGCCAAGATAAGAAGGAAAATGTGATTAACTGTTGGGTGGCAGGATCCCAGTTCAAATCACCAAAGCCTATTCATGACTTACCTAGAACACACCTGAGCTAAAATATTAACGAGACAATAGAATTTGACTATCACTTTAAAAAGTATTCCTTTGTCCAGGCGTGGTGGCTCATTTCTGTAATCCCAGCACTTTGGGATGCCAAGGCAGGCAAATCACCTGAGGTCAGGAGTTCGAGACCAGCCCGATTAACATGGAGAAACCCCTTCTCTACTAAAAATACAAAATTAGCTAGGCATGGTGGCGGGTGCCTGTAATCCCAGCTATTCGGGAGGCTGAGGCAGGAGAATCGCTTGAACTGGGAGACAGAGGTTGTGGTGAGCCAAGGTTGTACCACTGCACTTTAGCCTGGACAACAAGAACGAAACTCTATCTCA
This sequence comes from Callithrix jacchus, assembly GCF_049354715.1. Taxonomy (NCBI): domain Eukaryota; kingdom Metazoa; phylum Chordata; class Mammalia; order Primates; family Cebidae; genus Callithrix; species Callithrix jacchus. Next base: position 95,879,719 of record NC_133511.1, read on the forward strand.
AAAAAAAAAAAAAAAAAAAAAAGTGTATCTTTAGGAAAGATTTACCTGTATCTCTTTCCAGATACTCTGACAGTAAATCTTTGTCAATAAGAAGCCACCTGTCGCTCTGACCCTGGACTGGATCCCTGAGGACAGCACAATGGGCAGCAACCGGGTAGAGAGAGGTACAGTTTGTCTGGGCGGATGAAGGACTGGGATGTCTGATTAGCCAGATTGGGGAGAGATGGAAAACAGGGGCTCTGTCACTCCCTCCAGCTGTCAGATCTAGGGATTCAAAGTTTCATTTCCCAATCCATGACAGAGATTTGGGAGGAAAGGGGGTCACTGGGGTGGTAGCTGCAGTTTTTAGAATATCCTGATCATTTCAAGTGTTCATAAATGGGAAAGACTTGCCCAAAAAGACAATATTTCCAGGCTCCCATCAGTAGCTACTCATTTCCAGGACTGGTCAATGAAATGCTAATGTCATAACATAATTCAGACTATTCTTTAGAGCTTATGTGCATCAGTAGAATTCTTTACAGGTATTTGCTTTGTTGTAATTCACTGCCACTGGAATTGTCTATACCAAATGGTGAGAATATTTGCCCACCTCACAGTGCTCATCCATTGGCCAACTTACTTAGAGAGGCTGTGCCACGAATCAACTTTCACAGGAAGTAAACCACCTTAGATCCTGAGGCAGTTATTTGAAGAACCATGGCTTTAGCCAGGATGTGGTCCCTTCAACAGGGATTTCAAACCCCATTCTGGGAATAGAGATGATAAGAAAATACACTTGGGACTTGGAGTCTGAAGGACGTAAGTTCAAATCGACGAGGCCACTGCTGAATTGTTAAGTTCACCGAGACTCAGTTTCCTCATGAGTTAAAAGGAAGCTAATAATACCTAGTTCAAAAGTTGTCATGGGGGTTGTGTGAAATGACATATGTAATGTGTGGGTATAGCATCTAGACTTTACATGACCTAACATGCACAGATGATACATGTTAAGACATGTTAGTTCACCCACTCAACCCTGCCCCATCCAAGTTCTACCCCAACTTGGCTATTAATTATCTGAGAAACCAGGGACAATTCATTCAATCTCTCCAGGCTCCATTTCCACTTCTATCAAATTAGGAGGTGGGACTCCATGGCCTCCAAGGTCTCTTATTGTTTTTATACATTTTGGTACGCCCTCTTTACACTCTGGATCTCTCTTTAAATGCCCAGGGCCAGCTCCTTTTAACTGCCACATTTGGGATTCTATGCCACTGGCTCCATTGGTTTCCTCTACTCTGGCAGTTGAAAGTTGTGTATAGGCCAGCGGCTGTTCTAAGAACAGTAATAGCTTTATCACAGAGCATATCTTCATCACCACTGTAGGGTGTATTATCATTATGATGCCCATTTTAGAAATTAGCAAATCAAGGCTCAAGAGTTTACACAACTTATCAAAGGTAATGAATTCAAAACTGGCAGGGTCTTCCCAGTTGTTCAGAATCGTTACATGTTACACTCCCCCTCCATCCTGTAATGGTATCTGGTTTGAGTTCAATCTTCCTGTGAACTAAGATGAAGCTGTGCGAGATTATCTGATAAATTACCCATATTAATAACTTTCTCTGTTACACCTGCTAGGTGACATATGTACAGATTAACCAGGGACCATCATCTCTGAACCAACAAAGAACTCATGATGGGATTCCCAGGTCTTGCAGCTGCTAGGTCAAGGGTGAGATTCAAGATGGGCAGAGCTTAAACACATCTTTCAAATATGTGCACTGTTAGCACATAGTCAAACAGCTACTCAACTTAAGAAGCTACAGCACTTTCTAGTGCAAGCCTCAAATCTGCATGCTTCGAGGTGTCACAAAGCCCTGTCATAATATCACAGAATGACAAAGGAAAAGGGCTCACCTTTTGGAGTCAGACAGTCCCAGGTCTACTAGCTGAGTAAACCTGGGTGGATATTCAGCCTCTATGAGCTGCTAATATACTAAATGACCTTCGGTAAAATGGGAATAACATTAGCAACTTCAGAGGGATGTTACAGGTATAGAGGGAGTACCTGGCCTATAGTAGAAACAAATTAGCCCAGAGACAGAATAAAAGAGCTTGGGAGACAATGAGGTTGATTTCAATAATCGGGGTAGTCTACACAAGAGTAGAAAGACAGAAATCAGAGATTAACTGGACTCTAAATGCCTCCCAAATCTATGAGACCCATGCCCCACTGACAGCTGGATGCCCTATTATGGCAAAAGCCCTAAAGCCCTAGACTGACTGATCTGACCTCTAACTCCACTCTGCCAGGCCACCTGGCAGCTGCTGCTAGAAGTACCCTTTCAGTAAGGTTCCTGATTGATCCAAGTGGTAGAGTAATATCACAAACCATCTCTTACCCTCTGAGCACCATGAGGTTGCCTGGGTAACAGTGAGCTATTCTTGGCCCTCTCTATGGGATCCCAACTTCTCTACCCATATCCCATGGGCTCCCTTCGGTCTCACATTCTGTACCCATGCTGAAACCTCTTCCTCCTGCCTCACTAGATCAGAGGGGAAATGAGAAGAGAAGGAACTGGCCATGCAGCTCTGCCTTAGCATTTTATTTCCTTATCATCAGATTTCCTTAGTTACGGCACATTTCCATTTATGGAGTACTTTCCCTTATAAAATCTCCCAGTGTTCACTTCTAATCTACTAAATAATTCCTCTGGCCTCTTCTTGTTTTTACCCTTTAAATATATGTTGATGGTTCATTCGCCACATTCCCCGTTCAGTTATTAATGGTCCACAAAAACTCACTAGCAGCAATCATTTACTGATTAATCTACACAACAATCCGGAAAGACAGGTAGTATTAATCCTTAGTCCTGCAGGGAGAAACCAAGGGGAAAAGGCAGGTTAACTCAGTTGCCCAAGGTCAGTGGCTAAACAAGATTACAACCAGGACTAACTGTCCTGCTTTTCTATAAACACTTCCCACAGTGCTGTTGTCCTCTTTTAAAAATCAACATTGTCAATGCAGCTTGATAAAGTTTGTGCTGAAATTCCATTGACACAAACTAGTTTAAAATTGTCAAAATTTACTCAGCAGTCATTTTAACTGCTAATAGTTCACGAATAAAATTTGCTAAAATAAAGAGATCATTGTACTTGAAATTTTATAGAGGCAAAAAAATAGAAGTGTAAAGATCTGGATTTAGAACCAACTCTGCCATTATGAAACTGAGAAAATCACTTAACTTCTCTACATCTCTGTATCATCTGTAAAAATGAGATTATGCTAAATGATATTTAAAATATCTTGTTGTTTTAAATAACATGATTGAGTGCCCACTAAAACAGCACAAAATATAAATGCTCCAACATCCAATGCTGCCAAGACCAGGGTAAAACTGGTAACCATACATTTATTCACTGGAAGTGAAGCACACAGCCTCAGTGCCCTTGGAAAGCAAGATGCCAACATGCAGCAAACACCATAAAGAATTTCATATCCTTTGACTTAGCAAATTAAATATAGCATTTTTCCCTAAGAAATAAACCAGTGGAAACAAAACAACATACACAAACAAAAACACACATTTCAGTGCTAGCTAGCAGAGGAAAAATGGACATCAGTTTAAATGCTCATTTTTAGAGAGATGTCTTATTAAAGGAAGGCATAGCCAACCATATGAATGCCTTGCTGCTATTAAAAAGAATAAATATAAAAATTATGCAAAAACATTTTAATTCTTACCAATAAATACTATTAAATGAAAACAGCCAGAAGTCAAGGAGCAGATATGTACTCAGATGTCAACCATATAAAATATGAATAGATAAGCAAAGTCACATGAAAAATCAAAATGATTATGTTAGTTAAGTTTATTGCTTACAATTCTAAAATGTCATCTTTCCATTAACACATACATCTTATTTAATCAAATGTTAAAAAAATTTTCAAACCCTGCTTTAGTTTGATGGAAAACAAAACTGAAAAGTTTTTTGCCTCAATCTCCCAAGTTATTTTTGTTGGCTGACATAGTATTGATGCTGTAATGCTCCCAGAGTGATGTCTGCCCTTTGCTATATAATTCTTCACATCTTTAGCGATTCTCAAATCTCAGAACACTTGCACTTCTTTCCCTCTGAAAGTGGAACCAGTATCCAACATTTTACAGTAACTGTGACCTGTGGGTGCTTCCATAACACCCAGAAACTTACTATTATCCCTCTTACAGGACACAGGGCAATTTCATATCCCAAGTTTTAGGTTTACAGTAATACATCTGATGTTTTCAGGGGACTTAGAACACCCTCCAGCTCACTTAGACAATCTGCTCCCAAGTAGCACTGTGCTATAGGAACTTTGCTTCATAGAAGGACTTTTATCTTCCCCTTCATTTTTAGAAATGTTCTCTTACTAGTAGGTCATTTGTATATCTTTGCTTATAATATCTGGGAAAGATTGCAGAGCCAATGAATTAAAAATATGGTTCTAGGTCTCCTGTGTGCCAATGCATGCCCTCATTAAAGCAGAATGAGTGAGATGAGATCGGTTTCAAAGCTTTCCATCCCTTTGCCCCAGAGCCGCCAAGGCCAGGCACTGAAAGGATGCACAGTAAAATTAAATATCTAAAAATTCATCTTTAATTAACAGAATTGGATTAAAGCTAGACACCACCACATATCATACGAGAAATGGCTGAGCTGGCTTCCAAGTGCTCTAATTCAATTAGGACGCAGTGAGTGACACTCGGACGGGAAAGGTTAATTGGGGCCGCCAGAACGCAATCATTCCTTACCTAACCAGTCATTAAACTTCTTAACCTCTGAGGGCAGTCCCAGCTCGGTGAAATCGCCTGTGTGGAGAAGGATGTCCCCATAAGGCATCTGGATACCATCTGTTCTGGAGTGTGTGTCTGAGATGCAGACAAACCGCGTGTGGCCCGCTGGTTTTGGAGTGTCATATGGGATGGGGTCGACCCTAAAGTAGACATAACAGATCCCATAATAGTTAAACATATTAGAACCCTTGAAATTGTCATCACACATACATATTTATTGTTATTCATGAACACATCCAGACAAACTGATGCAAAGGCAGAAGGGCCCATTGTAATAAAGGACACTCCTGGGTGTAAAAGCAGCATCACACATCTACAAAACCACTGGGCAAATTCAAAAAGACTTACTTACCTGGTAGGAAAATTAAAAGGAAAGAATATCTTACATATAGAGTTGAAATAACCCAGGAAACTGATAGAGTGATTAATGGTGAAGTTTAGGGATATTGAACCCCAACTGGGGAAGCAAAATTATGCTATTTCTCTCTCATCATGCTCCAATTGATCCCACTACTCATTAGGAAATGGATAACTAATTTATTCCTTCTTAAACATGCATAACTTAAGCAATGAACTAATTTACAGAGAGCAGTCTGCACATGCTCTGCCAACTGAGATGTGAAGAGACAGCACTTATATTTAATTTCCTTTCCACAACCATTCAACACCTGTATCTTCTTGTTTTTGCTGAGATTCACAAATCAAACTGTAGGGAGGGAAGGTGATGCCAAAATAACAGGGCTTTGAAAAAGGGAAAAAAAGACGCTGGATGTTAAAAGAACTTTGTCAAACTCATTTTGACCACGATGAATTATCTGCAGTCCCAGTTATACCTGATGTTACTAGGAATGCTCAAGTGCCTTGGGCAAAGAATATATTCAGTGCAAATATTAAGCCTTTTAATGGGATGTATATATCTACATATGCATTAGTATATGTATAGTTTCAGAGACCTAAGCACTATGAAATTACACCAGGGCATAAGAATCAAAAGGCAAAATGATCAACCCGAAGCAAAGAAAATGAAACAGAACATTCTCATTTAATTGAGTGTAACAAAGTGTACTAAATAAACTTGGTAAAGAAATGCAAATCTGACTCTTCAAGCATACAGTTTTAATTATTTAAGGGGTTTGTCGCAGAGTTAAGGAAGCTTTAACTATATTAACTCTCCACTGACAGTTTCCTTTCTCTGTAGGAATGTACACTTATTTTTGGATTATGGGTACAAAGAAACAGTTATAAATGCAAAGAGAAGGTCACAAGAGAAACAAGATTAGAGTGTGAAACGTTAAATAAGGAACAATGTTTCATATTGCAGCCCCAACCCTTGATAGTTAACATGCAGCAGTGAACACACTGAAAGCCCCACACAAGACTCCCTAAACATACTGCCTCTACAGGCTTTGTTTAATTTGTTTTCTTTTCCTTTTATATTTTTAAAAGAAACAATCTGTTTTAACAATGACAATTGCAGTGAGGGAAATAGAAGACATCAGTGTGCAACCTGGATAGTCTCACATTTCTTCAATAACTAACCTTTTTATTTCCTCTTATCTGTGCTGGAGAAGAAGGAAAATAAGAGGGGCAAGAAGAAGGAAGGGCAGAAGAGAGGGGTGGAGGGAGGAAGGAACTATGAACTGGTTATTACAGTGGGTTGTAATTGAAAGCCCAAAAAGAAAGTTTAACTTCTGCAAAAAATTAATGGATTTTACCTGATAGAAAGGTTAGAGATTAATATGCTGTTACAACATAGAAAATTCACTAATCCACTGAGATCTCATCAGTAACCTGGAAACCCTCCTCTTTAGAGTCAATGTTGCTTTTTTAGATGTAAAAATGTTTGATGTCTTCCTTTTCAGCACTGAGACTTGGTTACACTCAGTCTCAGTGCTTACAATCTTAAAAACATTTTATGTCTTCGAAAAGTCGTTTTCCTGATGAATGACTGACTGTTCCCTGCTGAGGCCCACTGTCTCTCTCTCTGAAAGTGGTAAGTAATATTCCTACACCATTCCTATACCAACAGTTAAATGCTCACTAGAATGGGACTGTTTGCATTTATACTTAATGTACCAACATTTGAATGAAAATTTAATAAATCAACCAACATATCTCTAAATATATGAATAAATGTAGTATCTATCTATTCTAGTGTTTCTTTGTTTTCTTTCATCATATTGCTAACATATAGACCAACCCCAGTTCTCCGTTTCTATAACTCCGCTAAGCTACAGACCCAGCTACTGCATCAAAATCCTTTGGGAGGCCATCTCAGCTTATCAGAGAGACATGATTGTCATCATTTTGAATTAGACTAGAAGTAGCACAGATGTAAACCTCGTGCTGTAAACAGGTCCCTGTTCTATGAATCTACCCACTTTAGAGTAGCCAGCCATCACATGGTACATAATTGATTCCCCATCTTGGCTCCATACTGGACAATAAATTTTCTGACATTATGGGGAACACCAGACAAATTCTGAATCACTTCAAGCTCTTTCCCCACCTCCCACCTCCTTCAGAGAAACATTTAAACATCCAAAGGCCAAGGAATGTTAGAGAGGACGGGACAGTAAAAAGGAGAAAAGTGTTTCTTCTCAGCTTTGAGCTAAAACAGTATTTCTTATAAGCTTTGAGTCCAAAGTAGACAGCAAGACAAACAAAGAAGGCTCACCCATCAACACCACCACCATGATGCCACCAAAGAGAAACAATCTGTAGACATTAGGGAGAATGCACAGAGGATTGATTCAAAGCAGGGGATGGGGGAAGTGAGGTGTATATAGATGCATATGAAAATTTATATAAATCCCCTGACCCAGAAGCACTGAGAATCTTTGTTTTCCATAGGACTAAGTACAAAGCAAGAGATGGTTTCAGAAGAGAAGCCAGTGCGACACGCCAGAACCACTCTGTAAGATAGTATGACAAATATCACCTGGAGCTAATAGGAAGAAGACATTCCCTGCCTCCCCTTCCCCCACCACAGGCATTCAGAGTTGAAAATAAAACCTCTAGTAGAGTGGAAAAATTCCAATGGAGAGCATTAAAACTGAGACCACCCTCAGGAAACTACTCCTCCCAAATTCGGCATTTGATAAACACCTTGAAAAGTGAAGATGGCCAAACATTTTCACTATAAAAGTACATCTAGGGGAGACCCTGACTGCTATTGGAACATCCTATCTGATCACGTTGTGTGAAGACCTTCACACTACATTTTCTTCCTTAGTTTACAACTTTACCACTTGCTGTTTGTGCTGCTGAGTTCTCAAATGACATAACATTTCCCCCAATTCATCATGTCAAATATCCTAGCAAGTGAATATCTTACCAAGGCAATCTAAACCCCAGAGCCAGATTCAAATATTAGAGCGAGATTTGCACATATGTTTGAGTACACCTGGGGGAAAACAAGATGACATGGGAAGATGAGAAGAAAACGCAGCCACAAAAAATCCCAGAGCAGGACAAAACCTTATGGGGCATCTGGTTCAATGCTTTACATGACGCCTGAATCTCCTCTATCCCTTCCCTCTAGATGACATAATGTTTTGTGTTTGGTTGGTTGGTTTTTTTGTTTGTTTGTGAGACAGGATCTCACTCTGTCACCCAGATTGGAGTACAGTGGTGCAATCATAGCCTACTGCATCCTTGGCCTCCCAAACTCAAGTGATCCTCTCACCGCAGCTTCCAGAATGGCTGGGATTGTAGGCACAGGCCACCACACCCAGCTTATTTTTCTTATTATTAGTAGTAGTACAGATGAGGTCTTGTTATGTTGCCCAAGCTAGTTTTGAACTCCTGGACTCAAGTAATCTTCCCACCTTGGCCTCCCAAAGTGTTGAGATTATAGGCATGAGCCACCTCACCTGGCCTAAATTTTCATTTCAAGATTTCCAGAGAGGGAGAGCTCCTTCTTCCCCCTGTGCAACCCATCCTGGTTTTTGATAGCTTTACTTGTTAGAAAGTCAGATTCTGTCCCTCTAAGAAAGCTGAGCATGGTGCAAAGACTTTGGCTTGGAACCTGAAGACTGAATAATAATTTTAACTTAGTAATTGGCTTCCTTGATTCCTTTAAGCTTCATTTTTTTCTCATCTGTAAAATGGGAATAATAATGCCTAATTTGCTATTTGCTATGAGGATACAAACTATCAAGTACATTTGACACACAACAAATGCTCCAAAAATAGAGCAGCAGAATAGTGTAAGGGTGAAGGATGTTTGGCTGTAGAGCCAGACTGCCTGGCTCTGAAATCCACTCAACTTATTAACATGCAGCTCCAAGCAAATGGCTTAACCTTTGTGCCTTGATTCCCCCATCAGTAAAATGGATATAAATATAGTACCTATTTCCTAAGACTTTTACGAGAATAAAAAAATGATAATGTACTCAAAGCATTTAGAACAGTACCTGACATAAAGTTGATACCCAATAAATGTTAGTTGTTGCTGCTGTTGCTGTTGTTTTTTACAAGTAACTTACAGTATTTTTACTACTATTAGTAGTAGTATCATTTAACTTCTCTGATCTCCATCTCTTTGTCTGTTATAGGGATATAATAACAGCTACCACTCACAGACTTTGTGAGAATTAAAAGAAATTATGTACACAACACGCAGCATATGCTGGGAGCAGAATCCATGGTCTTTAATATATTTGTGTCCTGCCTGTCCCTTCTCCTTAATCTTAGTTCTGCCCTCTGAAATCACAAGAAAGTAAGAATCCAGTCCCTTTTCCATTGGACAGTTCTTCAACCATTTGAAAACAATCTATTACAATCCCCTGAAATCATCTCCACTCTAGATGAGTAGTAGCTACAGTTTCTTCCATTTTTCCTTGTGTGATAGGATGGCTAATGTTCTCAGAATTTAGGTGATTTCTTTCTAGATACAATTTTATTGGTGAGAACGCCTCCCTTTGTAGCGTCAGAATTCATAGTCTGTGTGAATTCATGGACCAATGAGCTGTTCATCAAAGACAGATGCTATTCCAGGCCATGGGGAGGTGGCAGTGCTGAACAAACTGGCAGATTTTTCTAGAGAAGGCCTAAGCTATCATGCTAAAACATTTTCCAATTAACTCTCCAAGTTTTATGCCAGGCTTCAAATCTTGTTCTTAAAGCCTTATCATCAAATGCTTACATATCTCACTGCATATTCAAACAAATAAACCATTCGTTGTTTATTCATTATTGACATATTAGAGACTTTTACCCACAAAAAAAAATGTGATAATATTATGGCTTCCATTCTGAGTCTTCTTCTGGCCATACTTGTTATTTTTTCCAATAACAAATGAATATAGTATTGCAAACCTCATTGGTAGATCTTCAGAAAAGCTGTCATGTGGTTTGTTGTGACATGGATTTCTTCTTCAGACCATGCATGCAGTATAACCTTTGTGTGCACAATCAACCTATAATTCAGTGAGAGAATAGAACTGTACCCTCACAAAGCATTTTAAAGGGACTTTGGCAACCCCCATTCCACTTTAAAACCCTGATGTGTCCTTATGCATTCCACTGACTCTTTTTTTTTTTTTTTTTGAGATGAAGTCTTGCTCTGTTGCCCAAACTGAAGTACAGTGGCACAATCTCAGCTCACTGCAAACTCTGCCTCCCGGGTTCAAGCAATTCTCCTGTCTCAGCCTCCCAAGTAGCTAGGACTACAGGCATGTGCCACCATGCCTGGTTACTTTTGGTATTTTTACAGAGATAAGCTTTCACCATGTTGGCCAGGCTGGTCTCAAACTCTTGACCTCAGGTGATCCACCCACCTTGCCCTCCCAAAGTTTTGGGATTACAGGCATAAGCCATGGTGCCCAGCCCACTAACTTTGTTTCTAAAAAGTTTCCAACGTGATATCAAGGCTTTCATTTTTATCCAGCATTTAGATAGCATGAATGTTCAAATTATATTTGTGATGTTCCATCATCAAACCTGGACATACTATTTGATAAACCCCAGGTAAATTCTGCCAGCACAACAATGAGCAAATAAATAACAGGTTTAAGTTACCAGAATTAAAGAATTTTTATGTTTAAAAGAACTTAGAGATGATCTGATCCTGTGTTCCACTTCTTTGAGTATAATTTTCATGGTCTTTACCTTACTCACTTGTACAGTGCTTAATTTTTGTTAAGTGCTTAATACTTTTTACAGAAATATTTTTTAGTTTTTCCCTGAAAAATAGCATCTTTAAAGTCATCAATCAATCAGATATCATGGTTTTATTTTCTACTACACATTAAAATAAACATGAGCCAGGCATGGTGGCTCATGTCTGTAATCCCAATATTTTGGGAGGCCAAAGTGGGTGGATTGCTTGAGCTCAGGAGTTCGAGATCAGCCTGGGCAACATGGCAACACCCATCTCTACCAGAAATATAAAGAAATAGCCAGGTATGATGGTGCATGCCTAGAGTTCTAGCTACTCGGGAGGCTAAGTTAAGAGGATCGCTTGAGCCAAGGAGGTCGAGGCTGCAGTGAGCTGAGATTGTGCCGCTGCACTCCAGCTTCGGTGACAGAGCGAGATTGTCTAAAAAAAAAATAAAAATAAAAATGAAATAAAATAAACATATAAGTATTTAAATTTCATTTAAGGTGTATCTTCTCTAAAGTGTCTTGCTTATTAACACTAATGATACATATTCCATACTTTGGAAAACACTGATCTGGTTTAAAATAATTCATCTTACCACGAAGAGTCTGAGCCATAACTAGAACTCAGATTTTCTAACTTTCAATTCATTTATCTTTCCATCCATTTAATTGTGCAAGCTATAATATGCCTGCACTTGGAGAATAAAAATAATTTTTGAATTATAAAATGCTGCCAAATTGGTCACCTAAACTCTGGCAACCATTAATAGAGAGACTGTCCAAAATTATTGGAATTCATTTTCAAAAATATCCAAGTTTTAGTGCTCTCTAACCAGTCATGGATAATTCATGTGAGAAGTGAAGTAATGAATTCTCCTAAACTAAATAAGTCTCCTAAGGTTACCAAAAAAGTCTTCTAAATGAAAAAAAAAAAAATGCATATTACAGAGAGTGAACAATACAGAAGTTTGATTTTTAGAATACTGATAAAGATATAAGGGTTCCTGATTCTCAAAGATGCCAGGACACAGGTACATACTGTTTTGGTTCCACATATAGGTCTCTTCAGAGGAACTACTTAGAGTTGACTGATGAGTCTCATTAAAAAAGATCCCTGGTTGTGGAGTCCAGGGGCTTTCATGCTCTTACTACATATGTCATCAATCAGCTGTGTGACCCTGGGCACGTCACTTCCCCTCTTCTAGCCTCTGTCCCTGGAGTGTGAAAAGAGAGCAAGATCAAATGACCCCAAAGTTCCATGATTAGCCACATAGTTTATACATCACTATTTACCGATGAAAGACCAGAAACAATTTAGGCTCTGAAGTCACTTCAGACATGTTCCTTCTCTTTGCAACTTTATGTTATGCTTTCCCAGGCAATGCAAAGATAAATGCCATCCAGATCCATCCATATATAATCAGAATTAGCAAGAGTTTACATAAACAAAAGTGAAACCTCAATTTATGACTATAGAGTGAGCTTCTAGGTAGATCTACTGCAGAAGAGAACAAAGGAGCCAGAATTCCAATTACAACAAAACAAAAATTATAGGATATGGGATTGAATTAAGGTATTTCAGAAATGGCATTGTTCTTGTTTTTTCTTTTTTTTTTTTAACTATGAGTTGGTAAAATTCTCCTAGTTTAGCCATCATGCCACAGAATAGTAGTCGTGCTGAAACACAGTAAGCAGAACAGAACCAGATGTATAAATATATTCACATTTGTACCACAGGCACTGCTTTCCTCTAACTGCTGAACTGCTGTATCAACACTGTTCTATCACCAACTAATTATAGCTAACAAAGCCCACTGCATGGAGTGTGTCTCCTCTATTTTTTCCTCATACAAAAGTACAGTGCTGACATTCAATGAATGTTAAGTGGTAACAATTTAATTCTTTGAGCACTGCATGCAATATGAATTCATGGTCCTTCTCCTAGTGCCATCTGAGGTGTTTTTATGTCCATCAGGCTAACTACTGTATCGGCCACTGACACCTCTCAGATGGCATATCACTGGGTCATAAATATCCCACTGGAGATGTATTGTTCAGGGTTTAACGTTTCCCTCCCTTCTAACATGGCAATCACGTTAATCAGCCTAAAATTCTGGGTAATGGCCTTGCATTTGAGGAAAAAAAAAAAAAAGGCATGTGATACTGTACTGAGTGCCCATTATTCCACACAGTCTGTTGGTCTCTCAGTTGGTCAGGCAGTAGGTCAATAACCCTCACTTAAGCACCTACCTGTATACCAGGTAACCTGGTAGGTATAAGAAAGACAAAGAAGCAATAAAGATGGTTCCCTCAAGGATTCTGCAATTGATCTGCCAATTTACTATTCAACAAATGCTTACTAAGATGCCTGGTAACTGCTTTGCCATCTAATTATTTCATAAGCATTTACTGAGCACCTTTTATGGACCACAGACTTTGCCAGGTGCCGGGGAGACAGCTACCAGCAAGTCTGAGATGGTCCATGTGATATGTAAATAGGTGATTTATGAAATAACATGCAAAGTGTTATAATTAAGAATGTTTGAGGTGCTGTGGAGTAAAGGACAAAATATCCATCATTGCCTATGGGCTAAAAAGAAAGACAAGTAACACTGCAGTGGACACAGAACACAAGGTAGTATGTCAGTTTCAAGTGCATGAGACAAAGGACTGACACTCTTAGGAGCTCAGAAAAAAGAGGCATGAAAGTGGTCTGAGGTTGGGACTTCACTTGGAATTAAAATAAACTCAAGGCTTGGAAAATCAGGAGAAGGACATCTAGAGAACTGTGAAGAGTGGTGTGAAAGCACTTAGCATGTTCAGGGACTTGTGAGTAAACAAGCATGGCAGAAGCAAAGTCATGATGATGGTGATCAGTAGAAGATTTGAAAGGCTGAGGAGATTAGGGTGGGAACCTCAGAGAGTCAGACTATGGGGCTTGCACCTGGAGAGCATGGAAAACATCTTTCTCCCTCTACCCAGTAACAGGTTCAGAGGGCCACAGGGAAAGCTGAATTTTAGGAAAATCCTGCGGTTGTTCCCTACAGGATGGGAGTTGGGGACTCTTGAAGAAAGGTTCGTTTGGAATTTATTGCTAAGAATCTAGGAATATGGTGACAAAGCCAAATCCATTTGGGAAGAAAGCACAAAGGAGAGAATGTGAAGGAAAAGCAATAGAAAATTAATGGTTATCATAAGCAGAAACCATCACGATAATCACATAAATGTCTACTATAAGAGAGAACTGGAGAAGTGGTCAAAAATGAACTACAACATCTACACCACTAAGTCTCCTACAGCTCTGTACTATACCCATCTTATCTATACTGATCAGGACACTAACATCATTTTTTGGCTGAATGCAGTGATGATGATGATGATTATGAGTCAGGGCAGCAGTTTTCATTTAGAGGCCAGGCACTGTGCAAGTCACTTTACATGGATCATTTTCATTTGACCTTTAGAGCAATAGGCTCTTTTTCCCATTTGACACACAAAGACACTGAGACTCAGATTAAGCAATATGGCAAAGGCATAGGGCTAGGAGGTGGCCCTGCCCCAGTGTGACTGCTCAGTGTGTGTTTTACTCCAGCTTCTACGATCTCTTCTTACACAAAACAGCACACAGAGATCTAAGAGCAGATTCTGTTCTAAAATGGGCCACATAGTTTTAAACATGACAGATTCCTTTTTTTTTCTTTTTTTCTTTTTTTTAGATGAGTCTTGCTCTTGTCGCACAGGCTGGAGTGCAGCAGCACAATCTAAGCTCACTACAACATCCGCCTCCTGGGTTCAAGTGATTCTCTTGCCTCGGCCTCCTGAGTAGCTGGGACTACAGGCACCTGTCACCACGGCAGGGTACTTTTTGTATTTTTTAGTAGAGACGGGGTTTTGCCATGTTGGCCAGGTTGTTCTCGAACTCCTGACCTCCAGTGATCCGCCCACCTCAGCCTCCCAAAATGCTGGGATTACAGGCAAGAGCCACCGTGCCAGGCCCTGACGGAGTCTTAAAAAGTAAATTTATCAATTCAACCCAAAGCTCGGAAAAAATAGTACGGACATGCCTAAAGCTATGTTTTCAGAATTATAGTTTTAAAATCAATCATTACAACATCATGAAAAAAATGTGAATCATTTCCAAAGACTGCCCAGCCTCAAACAGGTCTTCACCTAGCTCACTCCAGTAGAAAGAACATTAAGAGCCATCAAAAACACAAACTTGTTTTTTGAATGTTGTAGGGGAGAGAGTTGGGAGTGGGATTTACTAAAAGCCGTGGCTCTAACTGACTAAACAAGGTTTCTTTCGTATTAAAATTTAACCCAAATGGAGAACAAATTCTATCTTTCCTTCCTTTCCAACTCATCAAAGCCCAGTTTCCCCAAAGCTTAATGTCTCACAAGTAGTTGTTAATGGACTTCATTGTTTAGTTAATTGTGCTTATCTAAAGTGAAGGTAACTTCATATTTGCATGGCTAATGGGCCTTCTTTAAAGTGTGTGGTCATTTTAGTTGGCTTTTAATGGTCTGTATTGTTTTTTCCCAACTTTGGGCTGAATTGATAAACTTTCTAAGAACCATTCATGCCTAAAACCATTTTTTTACTACCTATGGGACATCATATATGTGAGTTTGAAGACAAATACTTGTTAAGACCACATAATGTCAACAGTTAACCACCTTTCAAAATTAATCCAACACAATGATTATTAGACTTAACATTTGTTTCTCGGGAGGTGGTTTTGTACCTGTAGAGAACAATTTTACCCCACCTCTTAATCCCTTGCAGAAATGGCTGGTTTTTTATTCAGCCACAAAAATTACATAGTTCATACTCAACCAAAGAACACATGAAAGACTACTTTCTACTGTCTCTGGAAATGCATACTTACTACCTTGGCAGGGTACTTCATAGTTCTTCATGATTATCACAGGGTTGGTATATCCAAGTTGTAGACATGGTGGATTGACTTGCCCAAGATTGTCCAGCTAGTATGTGGTTGAGAGGAGAATCAAGTCTAGGTCTGACTGCAATTCCAGTGGTTAGTAACTTCTGACAATAACAAAGGGAAATGCTATCTACTGTGTTCTGCTACAACTGGAGTGGCATGTCCAGAACTCTTTCAACAGGAAAAAGTTTGTCCGCTCCTGTTTTAGTCACTCAACAAACATTGACTAAGCAACAACTATATGTTAGAACTCTGATAGCTGCTTTATGACTAATAATCACGCCTAGTATTTGGCAGTATTTACTATGTTCCAGGGGCTTTTTCTAAATTATTACCTTTAATCCTCTCAAAATCTCTGTGTGGTGTTTGTGTATGGGTATGTGTGTGTGACTTTCTGTACTCTCCAAACTTCACTTAAGGTCAAACGTTAAGCTTGGGAGTTAGGATTTGGATTCTTGCCTGTCTAAACCATGAGCCTATGTTCTTTGTACTTTGTAACTTATAGATAACTAAAAGCAATGCAAATCATTTTTGTCTACAGATGTAAATAAATTATGCCCATTGGATGTTCAATTGACTTCCCCTCCACTTCTGATCCATTGGCGAATTAATTTCAGCATTTTTTATTCCATATAAATTCATGGTTCTACAAATCTGTTACAACTTTCTTAGTTCCCTCATTCGTTAACGACTTAAGTGAAATTTCTGACAAGTGTTCGTATATCTGTATAAGAGTCAATTTTTAAAACATTCTTCTTTTGCAGAGGTGCCATTTTTACTGTGTTGTACCTCACAGTTTTGTTTGGGAGGGCATACATACCAAACTGTAATCAATGTGACCACAAATTGTATATACCTATGTACATACTAGGGGAGGGAGAGTGACAAAGAATAAAGTGATTAAGAAGTCACTTCTGCAAGTAATGAGGTCACTTAGGGAATCCACTCCTGGGTTTGGACCATGGCTCTCCCATTACCTAGGTATGAGACTCTGGGCAAATTACTAAACCTCTCAAAGCCTCATTAACCTCATCTATAAACTAGGGAAAATAAGTCTCATAAGACTGACTATCAATACAAAATTAAGTAACTATTTTTTGTTTGTTTGTTTGTTTGTTTTGTGATGGGGTCTCTCTCTCTCTTCCAGGCTGGAGTGCAATGGTGCAATCATAGCTTATTGCAACCATGAACTCCTGGGTTCCAGGAATCCTCCCACCTCAGTCTCCGAAGTATCTGGGACTACAGGCATGTGCCACCACACCCAGCTTATTTTTCTTTTCTTATTTTTTGTATAGACAGAGACTTACTATGTTGCCCAGGCTGGTCTCCAATTCCTGGCCTCAAATGATTCTCTCACTTTGGTCTGCCAAAGCACTGGGATTACAGATGTTAGCCACCATGCCCAGCTTAAGTAACTATTGCTTTTAAAGGGCCCAGTGCATATCAAATGCGCAGTAAGTGTTAGCCGTCATTATTGAGATTCTTCTATGAGAAATATTGATGAAAGAAATTAGTTCTATTTAAAAATAGGGAGATCTTCACTAAAGATGCATTTTACCTGGGACTTGAAAGGTTAGGTCACCAAGCAAAGAACTAGAGTAATGTTATTTGACATAAAAGAAACAAAATCTAAATTAAAGAGAGAGAGAGCGAGTTATGAAAGGGTCAAGAAGGTGAGTCATAGTGCCAAATTTACAAAGAAGGTAATTCCCAGGGGGACACTGCACTTGTAATGTGACCTGAATTTTTCTAAATTTGTTAAAACTTGTACCTCTCTACTTCACAATTGTATAAAGATTACTGAAGCCAAATAGGAATGCATTATCCAGGTACCAGTTTACATAAAAATCTAAACACCAAATCATCATGACTATGGTTGTGACTACTCATCAGTTCAAATAGCCTTCAGGACTAAGTGGTTAGTTTTTCTAAACTTGATAAGCAACAAAAAAACATGAGTTCAAAGTACAAACCACATTTTATACAGATGAAACTTTATACAACATACTTTAACAGTTAGCTTGCATTTGATGTCCATACATATGCATCCCTATACACACATGAAAATAACACACAAAGCCAATTACATCCTTGTTCTTATCCTGGACATAACTGCTTTCTTTCTGTACCTGGTTATTTCTACATTTTATTGGTCTTGTTATGTTTCACATCAAAATTTACCCTGTTCTATTTCCAATCAATTGCTTTCTAGGATACTTTGGACAGGAGAATAAACTTCAGATAATTCTCAGTTCTATGTCAACATTTGCTAGAAGTTTACTAGAAAGTCTTCATGCACCATGTTTGCATAATCTCATCAGTTTGCTCTTTTTTATTCCTTCATACACTCAAGTGAATGCTAAACTGTAGTGAATGCCCACTATCTATACATGTGAGTTCTACAAAATTGCCTAGTGTAGAGGCTTGCAGTTCTCCTATAACTCAGGAATATCAATTGTCTCTGTTAGAGCAATGATGGATAAGATGAAAAGGGTTTAACTTTGAATTTTGGGCAGGAAGATTACTTCCTCAGAAAGCCTTCTCCTAAAAAACAAAAACAAAAACCTTACAGATACTCCCTGTGCCCTACTATTAGAGCTCACCCCAGCTCCAGCCTCTGGAGGTTCTGCTCTGTAATTGTTTCAAGCTCTCTTCCTCATGAAGAGGTGCACACGTGACTGCCGCCATCGATAAAAAGCTGAAGTGAGTGTACTTAGCTAAAGGGCACTGCAATAATTTTTCTCCTCCACGTGAGAAAGTTAGCCTTGAAAATTCTCTGGCTCACTGCCTGTTTTTAAATCATCTTTTGGGGAGGGGTGGCCAAAGAGGCATGTTAAGTTCGAATCAGCCCCCTTCCTACTCCCATATCAATTGTTATTTAAAAATGATAAGATAGTAGCACCTATCAAGCCTTCAGATTTGCTTTCAAGACAGTGCTAATGACTCAACATTTTAATGGGCAATGCCCCCCAATGTTCATTGTAGGAAAGCAGTCCCAGCCGATAGATTAAATTTGATTAGCACTGGGGCTGGCGCTGTTCTGTAGAGGCAATGTAATTCCTGTAGGAATATAGGGTGAATGGTGGCCTGAGAAACAGTCAGTGAAAAGATTTATAATTCCCAACAACACATCAGCCCCCAGTTCCAAAGAAATCATTGTGTCTTTCCCACCCCTGTCGCAGCATGTCATCTATACTAGTAAACACACTGAATAACTTGAACGCATTTCAGTAAGTGCAGCAGGACTAGAATATAATTTTTCTTTGTTTGGCCTGACTCTTAAATGTTTGCTTCCAGAGCCAAGGCCGGTCAGTACTCCCACTGTGGCCCTGTAGAGGGGATGTGAGAATAGTCAGGAATTTTGATGGGAGTTTACCAAAGCAAAACTTCCCAGTGCACTGGTGGCAATTTAGGAAGCAGATAATTTTTACAAGCACTTGGCCTGAAGGGTATTGACAAGTTCACACACATTTGATGCTTCCACTGCTTGCAGGGCTGAAGAAACAGGCTATTTCCATTCTCCTCTCACTCCCTAGTAAAAGAATAAAACCTTAGCCAGGCCTGTCAGGGACCTTACTAACCAGAAAGCACAGCTTGGAGAAAAAAAATGCAGTAAGGTCTCCCGCCAGGTTCAGTTCAGACCCCTTCATGATAAGAGGCCATAAATCAGGCAAATTTGTGAACAGTACTGCTAGGTTTTTGAGTTAAAGTGTTTTCTCACAAGGGATTGAGTTTAAGTCACTCAATTTTTTCTATGCAAACTGGACTTGTGTGAGAAAGTCCCAGTTAGGACTTAAATCCAAAGAAAGTTAACTACTTTGCCCCTCTGACCTGCCTGCTATTCCCTTCCATCTTTTTCATGTATATTGGTAAAATCTTTCATACTTTTTCAAAAAGTGGACTCATACATAACTTCAATTCATTCTCATTTTATGAGTAAAAAGGACACTTTTTTAAAAAATTCCCATTGGGGTTTAAGATCAGGAAGGGTTGAGTGACTTGTTCATGGCCAATGTTAGGAGCAGCACTGGACCCACATACTATACTTCCTAACCCCCAGTAATAAAAATAATCACTACCATCAATGAACACTATTCCCATGCTTAGGCACTGTGCCAAGCACTTTATGAACATTACCTCATTGATTCCTTGCAAGAACCCTATAAGGTAGGTATTAGTAATCCCATTTTACAGATGAGAAATACTAGACTTGTGAGGTTACATAATTTCCCCATCATCAGAGATGCTATACATCATGAGTCCTCTGTTATAAGGGGAATGTAACTCCTCAGCCTACCCACTGTTATAGTGCCTCCAAGTCCAGTGCTTTTGTCTATGCAAACTCAGTGCTAGATTGAAAAAATACAAGTTTTCCCTGATTTGCAATAAATTCCTTTTAAAATAGCTAATCAACTTATGAAATTCTAGTTTGGTCCACTTTGAATTGTCAAAAGGAAAACACTCCAAAAAGTGAAAAGGGCTGTCTTTTTTCAGGTGTTTTTACTGATCCACATATTATTCGCTTCTATCTCTTATTTCATTTAAAAGGAAAACAGATGGTTTAATATAAATTCCTGCATGAAGTTTTCTAGGCTCCCCAGCAAACTTTACGAGCATAGTAAGTTCTAGAGACAGATAGCATGGATTTAAACCTCAAATACACAAATGCATAACCCTTGGAATATGGGCAAGTTCCTTAACTTTCTATTTCCATTTTCTCATGTCTGCATTAGGGGTAAAAATACTTCATAAGGATGTTACAAAAAGAAGTAGTGAGAATGCACTGAGCATGGCATAAGTGACCAATCATTACTGCAGTTGTTTTGTTGTTATTTTTGCCTCTGCAAAATTTGTCAGGATTGCCCTAATTTCACTCGGTTGAAAAAAACCTGAATACTCTCCTTGATGAAGTGTTCCAAATACAGGTCTCCCATAAACAGATAATAAAGCATCCTACACCCTAACTGGGAAAAAAATCATGTCTATTATACTTCATAAGTCAACTCCATCTCTTAAAATTATTATTCATCTGATACTATTAAAACCACCATCTTCTATAGCACCTCAGTACTCTTTTCAGATAGGTGTTCTTGAACACAATATCCTGTGTTAATTCGGTCGAACAGGAGCCACCTGCAAGCCAGAATGGTAAGGGAAAAATATATCCCTGATTCACAAAGGGGAGTTTCCCCAAAATATAGGAAGTTATATTTTTACTGTGAAAACGCTTTTTTTTACCCTAGTTATATAATATATGCTTACTAAAGTTAGGGATAATTAAGTTTAGTAAAATTAAGAATATGTATATAAAAAGCAAAGAAAGATGAACCCATAATTCTGCCTCCCAGAGATAGCTACTAGTAACATTTTGATATCTTTCCATTTCATCTTTCTGCTATGCATTTTAAAAATATAATTGGAATCATTCTGCATGCAAAATGTTATATTCTGGGTTTTCTTTCTTTCTGTGTGTGTGTGTGTGTGTGTGTGTGTTTCTCTCTCTCTCCATTTAGACCATTATAACGTCGGCATTTTCCATGTTACTGCAGACTCTTTATAAACGTTTTCACTGGCTGTGGGATATTTCATAGGTTAGCTTTGTCATGATTTTCTTAACCATTTCCCTTTGCTGTACCCCACAAAGGTTTTTAAGCTGTCAAGCCTAGACAAGATTTCGAGACACACAGCCCTAATGATGGGGCCTGCCTGTGGTCATGAACCGGACATTTTGGGAACTAGCTACATCACTTTTCACCATAGGTAAGAAACACTGTGAGTCCTACTCTTCAAATGCCAACAGACCCTGAATCCAGTGATGTGTGAACCCCAAATGCCAGTAGTTCTGGTCAGTAATTACAGCAACTCCTCCAAGATAAATAAAATAATGTTCTCGACAGGCCCGGCCACCCACAGTGAGCACAGGGAAGAGCGCAAACACCTCCCACCCACCTTTGCAGCCTGTGTTCCAACGCAAACCAAGGGTGCAGATGTGAATTCCTTCTTTTCTCCTCTTGCCCTAATCAGTTTATTTCTAAAAATCACTGTTCCGTCACCACTCAACACCATTTGCCATGAACTGCACTATAAAACATACTTTTTAAATAATAGACCATGTTCCTTATATTTTCTTTTTTTTTTTTTTAAAGAAGGCAGAAGGGCAACAATTAGGTAGAAAAAAATAATGTAGAACTTGCAATAGTCATAGAATGTCACACTGAAATCAGCAATCACAACTAACAAGGCTCTCTTAACCCCCTCATGCACATGCATGATCATTATCTTAAAATCCAAGATTCAAAGCCAAGTCTTTGAATTTAAAACTGGTTGTATGGTCTTAAGAAAAAGTTCTAAGTTGCATTTGCATTTCTTATGGTTCAAACAAACAAACAAACATGAATTTTTGGTTTAAGAAGTTAAAGGTTAAGCAAAGAGAACAGCATTTTTGCACTTTTAGGCACAATAGTTGGTGAAGATTTTTTGAAAATCTTCATGGTTCCTGTTAAAACAAGACTGAGAAACAAGAAAGAAACTGCTTCAAGTTGAAAGTCAGGATGGCTTAACGGAAAACAATGGGCTTTGTCAGGGTAAGAGCTGGGGCTGAATTCTGACTCAAGCCACATGCGAGAGGGATAAGTAGCCACTTCAAAGGATTCTTTGGGTGTTAAATATGGTACCTACAATGCCAACCACCATCTCTGGCACAGAGCAGATATTAAAGTGTAAGAATTGCAGAATTATTGTAGACAAGAAGAAAATCCTATGTTGCAAGGAGAAAGCTGTCAGGAGTCATATTGCACTGGCAATGTATGAGTGTAAATAATCATAAGTATCAGATCAAAGACCTAGAGATTAAGAACCTAGAACTACTGCTTCTTTTCATTAACTTCACGAAGCAAACCAAGAACTGAGAAGGAAAAGTACATCCTTCCTAGACTTCTTGGTTTGTCTTAAGGCAGCCTGCCCACTTTAGACACCTCAGGTACTTTGTGAATTTCTCAACAACAGCAGAGACTGGTTCTCTGCCTTCACGCCAGTCCCCTACCCAGGGCGATGGCACCTTTATGCCTGCCACTCAGTTCAGTTCAAGAACAGGCTCCTAAACCGACCCTTATTGTAGACGGCACTCAGAAAAATCTTAATCCAGGCTTCAGGCAGCTTCAGGGACAAGTCATTTCTGCTTGCCTGCTTCTGCTTGTGTTTCACTTCAATTCTAGTAAATGGGCTTCTACCTCTTTCTTGTTGTTAAGCTTTGCTATCCTACCACAGCTTCAGACTCTGAAGACCCCGGTCCTGTTCCTTAAAGGGTCGTCTCCAATTTTATAATTTCTGCTCTGAAACTCCAAAATATCCATTAGATGTCTGCCATCTGCTCGACATTTTAGGGGTTGTTTTGAGACAGAGTCACTCTGTCACCCAGGGTGGAGTACAGTGGCATGATCTTGACTGCAACCTCTGCCTCCAGGGTTTAAGAGATTCTCGTGCCTCAGCTTCCTGAGGAGCTGGGATTATGGGGGCCTGCCACCACGTCCAGCTAATTTTTGCATTCTTAGTAGAGATGGGGTTTCACCGTGTTGGCTGGGCTAGTCTCGAACTCCTGACCTCAAGTGACCCACCTACCTTGGCCTCTCAAAATGCTGGGATTACAGGCATGAGTCACTGTGCCCAGCCTGCTCCACATTTTCTTTGGGTTAGAAGATCTCCATGTGTTTCTGCCCTGAGGCCTGACATCACATGCTGACTTCTCTGACACCAGTTCTCTAAGTACATTGCTCCGCAAGCCATGTCATGTATTGTCCTCTCCAAACCTGCAGTTCACACCAACCCCAAATGCAGATACTCTCCCAGATTCCACAGCAATGCTGGTCTAGACTATTCTGTCTCCTCCACCATCTCCTGGATGCCACGGTATATGAATGCAGAATTATTATCAACTACTTAACTCACCCCACAGGAAAACTGTTCTCACCCAACTACAAACTATTTTCGTAATGTTGGACTTTTCTTCTTCCTCCTCTGGATTTTAGTCCAGATCCTCTGAACTGGTCACTCAGCCATGACTCAGTTCACTTGACAGTCCAGCCACCCCAAACACCACCTCAACACTCTTACTCTCTTGATATGATTTTGGCTGTGACCCCAGCCAAATCTCATGTTGAATTGTAGCTCCCATAATCCCCACATGTCATGGGAAGATCCAGGTGGGAGGTAATTGAATCACGGGGGCAGGTTTTCCCCTGCCCTTCTCATGATAATAAATAAGTCTCATGAGATCTGATGGTTTTATGAAAGGCAGTTCCCCGCACATGCTCTCTTTCCTGTCACCATGCGAGACATACCTTTGCTCCTTCTTCACCTCCTGCCACGATTATGAGGCCTTCCCAGCCATGTGGAACTGTGAGTCCGTTAAACCTCTTTTTCTTTATAAATTACTCGGTCTCAGGAATTTCTTCAAAGCAGTATGAAAATGGACTAATAAAATGAGTATGTCTGTGAACCAACAAAAAAAGCAAATCCTTTGCACATTCCCATGGAATCTCAAATTCTTCATTCCAGCCCAGTCTGCACATATTCTGTTAATACTCCCATACTGACATGTTCTTTTAGGAAATCTCTGTCTTCCATAGGCCCCCAAATATTCCTCAAAGTAGAGAAAATCTTTTCCTTCTTAAATTTTTCCACTCAGGTTTAGATGTTTAGCTGAAAAAGTTAACAGCCTTGAGTGTTCCTTCTATAATTTCATGACTTATGAGAGTGAGGTTTCCATTTGTCACTCTCTCCTGCATTATCATCAATCCCTGCAGCCTTTCATTGGAAAGTCCAGGAACTAATAGCACAAGTAATTCTAAGTAACTTCAGCCTAAAACCTTAGAATGCTTGAAATGTAAGGATCCTTGGAAACCATCTGCTCTAACCAGTATTAGTCTCATTTTACAGAGTAGGAAATGGAGGCCTACATCTCAACCCAATATGCTCTTCCCCATGCCACTCCCCAGTCTCCAAATAATGAATTCTTCCACATTTGTATTTCCAAGGGAAGATGTCATCATGGGTCACGTTTCCCTGTAGGACCTCAATCAGTGGAACTACCCCAAAAATATGTCTGTGCATCTGGATTGCATTTACCTCATGCTTCTTCATGACTTCAATTCCACATGGTTTTATCAAGAGCACCGTTTTAGAAAGAAAAGAAAATAGACAAATTCAAATCGCTAATCCACAAGTCCATCACTGCCTCCTTGACAGATTAGCATGGCCTACAGATTCAGGCAAACTTGTGTGTCACGGACAAGCTACAAAACCCAGATCACCCCTGCCAGCCTCTTTTAGCCTTGATTTTCTTATCTGCAAAATGGGAATAACACCATTCACTTCCTAGAATTATGATATAATGTATTATGACAATTAGCACTTGGCTTGGTACACAATAAGCATTCCATAAATGGCAGCCATATTATTTTTGTTGTTATTATTATCATTTCTGTGGATTTTGCTTTGTCTGCTTTGTCTCTTTTTAACTGGTCTCCTTGTTCTAACTTAAGCCATTTGAGCCTATAGTCCAGAAAATGTTAGAAGAGAGAGAATGGGTTTCCCAAAAGCATTGTTGAACCAAGGTAGGGCAATAAGATGAGGAAACGATCATCAGAATAAAAAAATCAAAATAACCAGGGGGTTAGTTTTACACTCTAGGCTATCACAAATTTTGTATTAAGACTGACACATTGGGCATTACATTGAACCATTTTCCCCTATAATGAATTTATTAAACTATCATTTCAATTTGTTAAACAGTCCTAGATTCAGTAGTTTGTGTGCCTGGCACATAGAAGGAATTTAATGAGTGAATAAATAAAAGAATGACTATGCCAAACAAGCAAATATATATATCAAAACTCTGAAACAACTGTATTTGTTATTTTATTTACAAGGTTAAACTAAGTTTTTGAATATTTCTATCTTAACTGGAGGTATTAATTTAAACATTTTGTTGAAGAAAGTGTATGATTTCATATAATACAAAATATAAGAATTCAAATATGCTGTTGGAAATTTATAGGTATTTTCATTTATTCATGATGGCTGATAGCCCAAAAGCAGCTATTATGACAGGGCAAATTATTAGCTCTCACAATAGTATAATAAACAGATTTATAATTCATGTTTATTTAGAAATATTCTTTCTAGTTAAGAGATTTAGCACATGGACGTCTATTATAACTGTTAGTTTTCTTTCGTTTTCTTTTAAGGAAAGGGTACTTGCTAAACAACCAATCAATAAACATCTCTAATCAGCTATCTTGGTGCCCTTAACAATGGAATGTGCAATTATTTCAGTCTCCCATATTCCCATTTATATAGAATGAACTGGATCAACTGCTGGGTCAACTTTCCTACAATCAGTCCAATATATTTGCGGAGAAGTGAAAAGTTGCTATAGTAATATGTATGAGAACTCTTCATGGCAATGACCATGAGGGATCCAATCAAAGAAACATTTAGCCTGGTAAATCTGAAGGGCCTCACGGTCAGAGGGAGAAAGTCAAATGTGAGAACTCACTAATGAATTTTATTCCTTGGGCATGTTGAACTGAAATCATAAGGGCGTTGCTAGGAAGATATAAATAAATATGAGTAAAGATAATGTCTGTGGCTGGAAAGTATGAAGAACTCTTCTTTTGTGTGTCCACGACCTGGCTCCAAGGACAATCCTGAAAGAGGCGGTTTCACAATTGCTCTCAGCAATATTTGTATTGGAGGAATTGGTCAGAAGAATAACCAGTAGAATATGCACACACACACACACATACATACACATGTGTATATTTTGTATGTGTTTTATTATTATTATTTTACCTATTCTTGTAAATGTAATAAAAAGAAAAAAGAAGTCTGGCTGAGTAGTTTATAGTCACACTTTAAAACCAATAGTGGTTCTCAAACTGAAATTCTAGGATCATTCTCTATCTTTCTCTTTCCTCCAAAACTACAGTTCAGCTATTCCTAGGTAAGAACCACCTTGCTTATATGTACTTTGTAAACTTTTTCCACCCTTTTCTTTCTCTTTCATCTCATTCCTCCTTTATTCTTTCTTTTCTTTTTATTTTGTTTTTGAAACAGGGTCTTGTTCTGTCACCCAGGCTGCAGTGCAATGGCCCCATCACCGCTCACTGCAGTCCTGACTCCCAGACTCAAGCAATCCTCCGCTTCAGCCTCTCAAGCAGCTGGAAGTACAAGCATGTGCCACCACACCCAGCTATTATTATTATTGTTTTTTGCTTTTTGTTTTTGTTGGTAGAGACAGGGTCTTGCTATATTGCCCAGGGTGGTCTCAAACTGCTGGCCTCAAGTCATCTGCCCACCTTGGCCTCCCAAAGTGCCAGGATTACAGGCATGAGCCACCTTGCCCAGCTCTTTCTTCCTTCCTTCTTCCTTCTTTCTGTTCTCCCTCCCTCTTTACTTCTTTCTTCTTCTTTTTTCCCCCAGCTTCAGAACACACTGAAATTTGAAGAGAAAAATTGAAAGCAGAAAAACGTTTTGAGTCACAACCAATTCTTTTCAAATAGTTCGCAAACCTGGTCCTCCTCATTTGGGCAATTACAGCCAAAAGAAGGATCTAGTTTCAAAGTGCAACTGCTCATTTGAAGTGGGATAAGCATAGTTAATTTTTTCAATGAGAAAATGGTGATGAATGGAATAGAATATAAAGATATATTTAAAGCTAGACCAAAAAATTTTTGGTTTTAACTCCAGAAGGTCATCAATTTGGAAATATTATCCAGAGAATTTTTCAAATCACAGAGAAGAGCTTCCAGGAAATCTTAAGTGACTACTAATGAAAAGTATTCCTTAGAGTCCAGTTGAAATTAAAGTCACAATAGTCACATATGTAACTCTATGCCCTGAAACACCCAGCTGCAGGGAATCTATAGGAGCCCACTGGGATCCCAATGTTCACCATTTTCTTTGTAAACCACAGAGCAATAGTAACAAAGGTCTTTATCATTTTTATGAATAAAAATTTATTGTAAATTGCAATCATTTATGTTCTTAAGACTTCATAAGAACATAATATTTTGCAGACTAAAACAAACAAAATGGTCTTTAAAACCATAGTTAATTGTGATCACACGAATATTTTGCTTTGTGGAAATTTATTGCATGAACATGCTTAAAATTTATATACATTTTAGTTTGCACGACATGCGTCAATTAAAAGCTTACTAATTAAAAAGAAACTATACTCAATCTTCTCCTTCCATATGGAATGCTTTTCCCAGATACATTTTTTTAAATAATATGGGAGCACAAAACTGTGAATCTCATTCAAATTCTTATTTTAAAAGTTGTATGCTATATTTAAAAGTTATTTATTTTTTTAAATTTATTTTTAAAATATAATTTCAAAAATAAATTATTTTTATTCCATGTGAGACATGCTAAATTTAATATGTCTACAAGTAACCAGAGAGCGTCTTTGGATCAAGCACCTGCACTGTGTTGGCACATCATTACAACTGGCGTGGCTTTTCTTTCTGGAAACTGTCTTCATATGCAAGCAAAGGGCATAATGAGCACTAGAGCTGCTTGTTGCCTTGTGGAGTTTTATCAATAATGTAGTTAATAAACAGAGGTTTTGTGGGTAACCACTCTGTGTTATAGGTTATCTAAGAACTCATACCTTTCCTTCGACTTCCACCTTAGCATTCAGGAATTAAGAAAACCTCAGGGTAGAAGGGAGATGGTATTGAAATAGAGCATTCTGATTTGTCACCAAAATTACTGATTTTTGAAACCAGTAATTATTTTTATTGTGTTAAACTCTTCATTTTCAAGAAAATAAGAGGGAGAATCTTACAATGACTTCTGAGTCCTCCATCTTAAGAATGTCTCTTAAAGGGCCAATTAAGATATGTACTTCATACTAGTTACTAAAAAAAAGACTAACAAGTCATTTTTTAAAAATTATGTTAACCATTTTCTTTGGCCAACTGCCTGAAAAGCTTCAGATTGCTTCACATTTCCAAACAACACTGACTGGCATTTACTCTTAGTAAGCAGAAGTTGTCACAAACGACAGAAAGTGATTAGCAATCACTTGCTACACGATAGAGATAGTCTTAAAACTCCCATTTACCCCCTACTGAACCAATATCTTAGCTCATTCTAGAGAACATGAATGAGTATTTCTCCAGCAACTAACATAAGTGAAAATCCAGGCCCTAGCTCTGTAGAATGCAACAAATTTGGTCACAAAGGAAAATGAAAGCAAGCACCCTAATACTAACTCAAGACACTTGGAGAAAAACAGCCTGCATCCCATAACATTTTATGATACCAAATGAGATGCAGACAATGTAATTTCACTTATGTGATTCACTTACAGGCGATGCAAATGCAATCTTGCTGATTACATTTAAAACAAAGGACTGAATCTGCTTATTTATAGAGCAGGCCCATAGTCCTGAAAAAATCATGCTACCCCTCACTTGGTGTGGAAGAAAAAGAAAACAATCAGGCTAAAGACCTTTACATCTCCACAGAAAGAAAAATGATGTTAATGTGAACCCTGGGTTGACCCAATATGCTTAACAACGTGGCTTCTTGGTGCCCTCAATAGAAAACAAGGTCAACGGTGTGAGTAATCGTTAGCGGAGGTGTTCAACCCACATGCAAACATGTCCAGTGTTTTGTTTTTTAAATAGACAAAAGAAGTGTTCGGTAAGCATTTTCATCTATGTTTAATTTTTAAACCTTCACATGGGTATGCATATACACACACACACGTACACATGCACACTTATTTCAATATAGACAGCATAGGTGTATAATTTCTATAGTGAAATAAAGACTGTATATTCACCAGTGCAGAGTTGGACTCTGCACAATGCATATTTTATGAACTCTGCCTACTAAGTTGGGGTCTGGAGCATTTCAGAGCCACTATTTTTAATCATCACCAAAAACTAGAGCTTTTATTACATAATTTCCCCATTATGAAGTTCAATAGTTCAGCTGGATGTGAAGTTCAACAGTATCAACTGAATGTGAAGTTGCTGCCAAATGCCATCTCTGAACTTCCCAGAAAAGCAACAGAGCTGGAAGAATTCTAGTATGTCCTGTGATGTCCAGTTTTTAAAGGTCTAACAGGTACTATTGGCTCAACGCCAGCAAATAACCAATGCCCAGCCACCAGCCACTACACCAATATCCTAGGAGTCTGGCTGCAGCCTTACTGATATGACAGCAACCTAGGAAAAGACGATCATTGCCAAAGCCAACACGGGCCCAGCTGCAGTTCAACATAAAGAAGTTTAATGTGATAGCTGATACCTGCCATGCCTCATTTTCCAAAGGGAAAACCGCCTATGGCTAAAAGTGCTCCTTGTGGAACAACCTGTGACCACAAGCTTTCTCAACCCTAATGAAGAAGATGCTCTTCAGTAGCCTACCAAGTAATGCCAACACTAATGATAGATAACAGGCCCAAATTTCTGTGCAATAACACCACTTCCTTTTGGTCAGAGACATCTTTTACAAACAGTAACCTCTGTGAACTTCATAAAAATAGTAGGGCCTTTGAAGTTATTCTTGATCTTTGATACTCAACCATAGTCAGGTCTGAAAACTGCACTCAAATTGAGCTTTGTAACATGTACTGGGTTGAAGCATCCCATTTTTCATCTTCATGTCTCCAAATGAAAAAGACCTAGAAGCATATAGGTTTGCTCATTTCCCCACACAGCAAGCAGTGGGCCAGAAACCATCTAACTTGTTTGAAATGTAAGCCATTATCCAAGCCACAGCATATGGCCACACACTTCTCAACTCCCACAACCAAGCAAAAATGCAATTGCTGTCCAAGTGTGCACAGGCTTTGAATAGGAAATAGCAGTGGTTTCTGGAGCCCATAAGGCCAGAAGACGCTGCCAGACTTGAGAAGAACCGAAGGACAAAAGAGTGCTAGAAACAGGAAGACATATTCTGAAATGAAAGTGGAGTGTGATCCTCCGGGGCAGAAAATAGCTGCTCCTGTTTATTTCAAACTACTTTCCATCACAGGGTGCCTCCTTCGGGAAGCCTACCTTCTTTCATGTTTGGGAGAAGAATCAAACCTGATGCATGTCTACAGGGAAAAACTAAGAAATATTGTTAAGCATTTCAATAGAACTGAGGCAGATGCCCAAAAAGTCTTATTTTAGACATGTTATTGAAGAAATTCTTCCTTGCTTCTTTCACTCAGTTAGCATTTATTGTCTGCCCCAAACCATAAGTTCCTTAGGCACCTATAGATTATTAAGGGTCATAAAAAGTCACCTTCTGTACTGGAAACCAGCAGTCCTGCTTGACCTTGAACACATCACTCAACCTCTCTGGGCTGCCAGTAGGCTGTACCTAAAGTTCTCTACTTCTGTTTCCTTCACAGTGAGTGCAGAACACAAGTATTTTAAGAACCTTGATATTCTATTAACAATAATACACACATGATTATTTTATTAAATTCAGATTTATTTATTTCAGATGCATTTGATTGTCTATCTAAACAGGGAAGACATGTTAGCAGTCTATATTATCCTGACTGCTAAACCCAGTAAAACATTCCTTCATTAATTTGTTCACCAATAATTATTTATGTGCCAGGCATTGTACTATGCATTGGGGATAAAATGAGAAGCAAAACAACCAGGATCTCTGCATCCCATGCTACTTCTGACAAATGCTTATTGATTCATTTACTGTAACATTTTCAATGACACCCAGCTTTCCCCAGACATGCCACTCTCCTTGCTCACTTCCTCCCTCCCTATCCTATAGATCAGCAGTCCCCAACCTTTTTGCACCAGGGACAGGTTTGGTGAAAGACAGTTTTTTCATGGATGAAACCGGTCCACCTCCAATCATTAGGCATTAGATTCTCATAAGGAGTGCACGACCTAGATCCCTTGTGCACACAGTTCACAATAGGGTTTGGGCTCCTGTGAGAATCTAATGCTGCAGCTGATTTGACAGGATGCCGAGTTCAGGCTGTCATGCTGGTGCAGCTCACCTCCTGCTGTGTATCCCAGCACCCAGCAGGCTAGGGACTGGTAAGATCCATGGCCCCAGGGGTTGGGAATCTCTGCTGTAGATAGTTTGCAAGATCCTCATCAAGCCAAAGTCTTTCCCTTATTCAAATATTTTAGAGTGAGTTTCTCATTTCCAAGTAAAAGTATTAAAGGTCTACAGAATACCCAAGGCAGCCTCAATCAGTGCCAAAATATGAGTTCCCAGCAAACCATTCTTAAAGTATTGATGAGTGAGGGACAGGAGATGGCAGGGGCAATTTCAGCAAACTGAAAGGAGGAACACTGGAGCAAGCACAGTAGGCCATTAACTAGTACTTGGGTGAGCATGTTAGTAGTAGGGGTGACTCTAAAGAGGGTGGGGAGATTTTGAGTTCAGAGAGAATTCACTGTGAGGACAAAATGACAGGAGAAATACATATTGAAGACTATTTATTGATTTGTCCAAGATGAATTTGTTACTGAGCCCAGGGACAACGCAGAGGATTCAAGATCAGCCAGCATCAATCCTGCCCATATAGGGCTTCCAGTCTAGAAAGGGCAATATTGCTATGTGTAGCTATCCCCTTATAGGAGCAAATGTAAATTTCAAAATGGAGGTAACTAGTACTGGGAAATTGATGGATTTAAGTCATGTGACACTGTGTAAGGCTGACCTTTTGATCTTTCTCCCACATGCTTCTTTTTTCTGGGAAAAGGCCTTGAGAAACAGCTAGGAAAAGGAAATTGGCAAACCCTTTCTTCTACTCTGGCTAGAGGAAAGCTAACTCTCTCTTGATACTCTGACATAACCTTTTCTCAAGATCTTATGTTTATGTCCCTGAGTCACCTGGGCTGGCAAGGTACACATCTACTAAGCATTTTGTATTTTTAGTGACTTCTTCTAATTGACTCCAAGGTAATCATTCCCTGACTTTGCCTGCCCTCAGCCTTCATGTATATCTACCCACTCAAGCACACATATGCTTATAAATTCAGGCTCTGAGTGTTCTGTACCTAGTCATGCCCAGCTGCACTGGAAGGTCTTCCACCTCTAATAATGATGATAACACCAAAATAAAACACTTCCATAGAACTTACAAAACGCCCAGAAAACTTTGTAGGTACTATACCTAAAACAGTTGATTTAGCCTTTGCAACAGCTCTTTGAGAAAGGTACTAATTGCTTCCCTCATTTATTAAAGAGAACTCAGAGAGATCAAGTAACTCGACTATAGTCAACCAGATAGTAAGAGGCAGACCAATATTCAGACTTTGGCAGTCTGCTTCTGGAAACCATGTTCTTAAACACTGTATTGCTACCCTGTCTCCTCGGGCAATAAAGCCCAGAAATATATTTCCAGATCCTTAGGCATTTATTTCAAAACTATTTATTGAAGCCTTACAGGTTAAACTCAACTACATTTTCTTAATTTACTGAGCATTCACATTTGTTTTAAAAATCTAACCAAGAGACCAAAATGAGCAAGAGAGTACTTGAAACAAATGCACTCAAGTCTATGTGCATGGAATGCATTCATGCCCCCCTAATCTGACTCCATGTGTGAGCAAACAAGATACATAAATCTGAGTAGCGTGGCTATTCATGTAAACAGTTCGGAACCTTAGCATCCCTCTCTGAACTGACTCCAATTCATCAAAAATGTAGGAGCGGGTTATATATGGCACCCTCCATTAACTGAAACACACCAATAAATTTCCAAAATGTAGGACTCAGCACCAAAAAGAAAAAATGGGTAGAGAAATCCCCACATATATTGTGGAACTCCGTGCAGCCTGTGTCTCCCCTGTGCAGTCTTGAATCATGCATAATGCAACACCGCAACTGCTAACAGCAGGCGCGCACCAGATAATTTACACTTGTTTTTATGGACACGAGGAACTGATCTTTGAAGCTGTCCCTAATGAGATTCCGCTTGGCCCTAACAGCATCCTGAGAGATTGTTCCGGTTTTCTACTTGGCATCCGGTGCATATTTATAATGCAGAATACAGGCTCATTTAAATTGCGTATGTGGATTTTGGTGTCTTCCCTATTTTAAAGAAAGATTTTCATATACTAAGGAGCACTGACTCCTCAATTACTAAACCATACTTTACCTAAACAATGTCACTGCCAGCCCTACAGGTACTTATCAAAGAGGCAGGTCCATCAAAGTGCCTTTACCTGCAGGGCAAAAACTTCTCTAGCTCTAACCCTGCACCCAAGTCCAGAGACTCAATTAGGTCTTCAGCCAAAGGGCATCTCTAGAAAGTCTAATTATACAATACCTTCTTTAGTAGACACAGCCACAGAGAAAGTTACAGAGAAACCTGAAGTCAGTTATCTAAATTAAAAACTTCCTGCCCCAAAAGTGCTTGCGATGCAGACTTCTCTTTCTTAGGATCTTCCCTCTTTTAATTTCTGCTCCATCTAAAATTTTCTTAAGCCTGGCACTTTACAGCAGGATCTTTTTCTGATCATTTGGTTTTCAAGGAGTTTATAGTTCAGTCACCCATAATTAGAATTCCGCTGCATACTTACTTTATATTTCCTTTGTTTTACCTTTCAGTCAAGGTTTTTAAGAAAGATATTCAATCAATGTCATACCATATATTTGACTGTGTTATCTGTATTTAACCCAAATCACAGATTTTTGTCAAAAAAGTTGTTCTATAAAAATTTTAAGTTTACTTTGAAAAAAAAAACCATTGTAAAGTCATTAGATATCAGAGTACGAAATAAAAATTGGTTTGTCTTATTCAAAATGCACAATTCCCATGATGACAGATGACCCATTTTCATGGTCTTCATTTCAAGTAAACTCCACATATTAGGAGCAGTTGTCAGTCAGGCTCCAGGTAAGTGGGCTGAAATGTATCTTAATTAATTTCATGCTTCTAACCAATAATTGTTGACTCCAAATAGGATCAATAAATGAGCATTTTACAAATAGTTAAAACAATATACTTTCCAATGCCTCCATTTTTAGAGAACAATATAAAAAACCCAAATCTCTAGGGTCAAATTGACAGTGGAAGCTTTGATATTTTTTCCTATGTTAGAAATGAGAGTTTACTACTGTCAAAGCAAAAGTCAACTGAAGGCAGAGATGACAGCATTAGTGTACGAGTATCAGAAATACTCACTCTGAGCTTCATCCAGCTCCATCCTGAAAAAAACATGGGAGACTTACATAAGTTATCCTTTTTAAAGCCAAGTACACCCTCCTCAAGTCTACATACATATTCTCAAAATGAATGAGTGATTACAAGGCAGTCTTTGCTTCTTGGGGAAGCACATGTTAACCACTTGAATCCTTGTAAACTCAGTTTTCATTCATTCATTCATTCAACAGGTGTTTATAGAGTATCCAGAACATGCCTAGCTTTGTGATAGGTGTTGTGAATACAGACAGCAAAAAACAAATGAAAAGAAAAAGATAAGGTCATTTTCCTCACAGAGCTTATATCCCAGTGGAATATAGACATTTCACAAACAATTCGAGAATATATTTATGATTAAGTGCTACCCAAGGACAGTACCACTCACAGGTTCTGGGACTATGTATAAAGGGACACATAATCCAGAGAGAAGGATAAAGGCTCCCTAAAAATGTGGCAAAGCCAGAGAGATAAAACAGTGTTTAGGGAAGAAGACTTTCAATTTTCTTTTGTGGCTCTAAGTTTACAGCCACGGATCAGCCTGTTGCTCTACAACATCTCTCAGTATCTCTCTACTTGAAAAAATAAAAAATACAGGAAGTGTGCCTAGAAAGCTGGACTTATAATGCATCTTTCCTTCAATATCAGCACTCGATCCAGACGGTTTTGAAGACTTTGGGAAAAATTCGGTGGACAGATCACCAAAGTTGGCACTAACTCTTGCCAAAAGTCTGGCTGGCACCAATGCACAGACTAAATTGGCCATAAAAACCTCACTGTAGTCTTGCTCCTCTCAAAGGAAATCATTTTGCAGTCAACAATGAGGCTTACCCAGAGGCCAGTCTTAGGGGGAGGCCTAGAATTTTGAGCTGAACTCAATTGCTAGGTTTAGGGCAAGAGTTTCATGTTTCAGATGTGCAGTCAAGTAATCTGATCCCACCAGAGTTTTAATGGCTGCTAAAAAATCCAAAGTGTTAAATCCTTTTTCCCAGCCTCCCCCAGAGCAATCAAAAGGTGCTTTTTTCCAGCTCCCAATCTCCTCCCTCCAGTTTCTTATTCTCATACTCAAATAGTTACTAAGTCACTAATTTAATACATTTACTACTCATTTCTTAATCCTAAGGTCTGATTATAATCTGTATTCTAAAGTAGTGGTCAAGCACCTATCCTGCCCCCTTTCAAAAACACTGAGAGAGAAGACATAAAAGGATAGTGAAAGTGGAATATTTAGAGAGGTACTTTACTTCAGGGACGACACTATTATCGTGAATCCCTATAAACCTGAGAACATTTTCGCCCAAGCAAATTCCACAACTCCAGTAAAACACATATCACTGAGAGTTACACTGTCCCAGGCAGCAGGCAGAGAGCTAAGTGTTTATTAAGTCTCTGCCCCTGGCTATCACGTTAACAGAGACTCAGTCCCTCCCTTCCTGTGTCTCCCTTGGAAGACAGCAAAACCCTAAAAACTTCTTGACAACAATAAAACAGACACACCAAACTTAAAGGCACGAAAAAAGTTATAGTGATGATGGACTATATATCACTATTACAGCTGCAGAAGCTCATGTTAATGTTTTAGAAGCAATAATGATACACTGTGTTATTAACAGTAATAGCCACCATACATGGAGCATTTAGATACTGTACTAAGTGCTTTACTGGGCACTAAGCATTTCTTCTATAACCCTCACCATTGCTTTTTGAAGCATATATGATTATGATCCCCACTATAAAGATAAGACACTAGTAGTAGTTCTGGGTATACTTTTTTTTCTTTATAGAACCTCTCAAATGACTTCATTTTTTTTTTAACACTTTAACTGTGCCCAGATTTTTGCTAAGCAACAGTCACTCTATTCCCAAATGCTCCCCTCTAAAATACAAATCTTCATTCTTTCCCTCTCTCTCTCTCCTTCACGTTCTTCTGTTTACCG